>NC_048595.1:285171095-285471095 GCF_003668045.3 Cricetulus griseus | reverse complement strand
TATATTAACTAGTCAAATTCAGTCCACAAAAGTTACGGCAAGAGTGATAGAGTTTCCAGTGCTGCAGAGATACCTGAAAGGAACAAATTAAGAATTTGCTTTGGTTCACCATCTTAGAGATTCTAGTCCTCAGATACATGGTCCCACAACTGGGGGCCTGCAGATGGCCTGGCACAACATCATGATGGAGAAGACATGGTTCAGTAGTGAGGAATCACTCTCAGAAGCTCCACTTCTGCATAGTGGTACACTGTGAAGAGCTCTTGGGGATATCTTATACCCACACTCGAAACCAGCTTGCCTAACTTGTATTCTCTTTATGTGAAGACCCTGGCTTTACTATAGGGCATTAAGGAGGGAATCTGTGCCTCTTCTCAGAGCCTACTGATGTACATATTGCTCAGTCTCTAGCTGATGGGACTGCAATAACAGTCAGTGTTGTGCCCTTACTCACTGGTCTGTCTTTATTTCTCCCAGGGTTCTAAAACTTCCTTGTAAAATTGCTATGACTTTCTCTGAGGCAAGTCTATGAGGGTGTGTAGTTTTCTTCTATTTGAAAGAAGAAAATGGATTAGGAACTTCTGAACACAGTACAGCTGTCCCTCAGCAGTTCACGATTACAGTGAACCAAGTCAATAGCAACTTTGGAGGTGTCAAGGAGAACTGTCCAGAGTAATGGAAGTCTTCATTACTTCTACACAAGCCCTAGTTTGGGGAAGTGGAGGGTGAGGCACTGAAACCTTAGTTTGCTTACCTTTTATTTGTCCACACCCCCCCCCCCCAGTTTACAAGCCCTAGTTTGGGTGGTGAGGTACTGAAACCATAGTTTGCCTACCTTTTGTTTGTGCACCCCCACCCCCAAATTCACAAGCCCTAGCTTGGGGAAGTGGGTGGTGAGGTACTGAAACCTTAGTTTGCTTACCTTGTATCTGTGCAACCCTCACCCCCACAATTCTTTAAAGGATTTTACCTGAGCCTGAGCCACTCAGCAACCCTAATATCTATTACAGACTTGAACAGGTTTGTGTTTAATAACCAGATACATTCTCAGAAGTGAGAGATGGGTGGTAGGAATTAATAATTGCTGCTGGTTTGGCATCAAGTTCTCTGCTTAGACAGGCTGGCTTCCTCCTTCACTTCTGTTCCTTCTTTCTCTGCTTCATGGACATCATTCAGTATGAAACAAAGTGGATGTCAATCCAATACATACGATTAATAAGTTAAGCTCACTAACTCAAATTATGACTGAGTAGGTGTGGGGTTTTTGTTTGTTTGTTTGTTTGTTTGTCTACTTGACACAAGCAATGAGAGAACATCAAATGGAGGAATGATTTCCTCCATTAGATTGGCCTATAAGCAAGTCCATGGGTCATTTTCTTGATTAATGATGATGTGGGAGGGCCTTCAGTGTAAACGGTAAAGGAAGGTGGTTGAGAAAGTCAGAGACAACAAGCCAGTCAACATCGTTCCTCTCTGGTTCTGTTTCAGTTCCTGCCTCCAGCTTCCTGCCCAGACTTCCCTCAATGATGGGCATCAATGTAAGTAAGCTAAGTAAACCCTTTTCTTCCCAAGTTGATTTTGATCATGGGCTTGATCACAGGGATAGAAGGCAAACTAGGACAATGACTAATACTGTACACATTCAGCACTGTCATGGACTTGCTAGATAGACAAGGTTAGAAGGGACACATAGACATGATCTCAGGTTTAGCTAATGATACACGTCAGTGAAATTAAAATGTTCCATTTCAATTGCTTACCAGGTGATTAAAGTTATTGATCACTTTCTGTATACACTTCAACCTTAAAAACATCTTGAGTGCTGTCCCTTGATTGGAGCTAGTTGGAGTGGATTCCTACAATAGCAAAAGGTGTTTTAAGAACTGTGCACTGTCCTCTAAGAGGCCTCTGGTAGTGGATTAGTATTTTTCCCTGGTGTAAGAAGAGACTTTGAGAGCCCATCCCATGTGAAGGGATGCACTCTTGCCCTGGACACATGGGGAAGGGCCTAGGCCCAGCCCAGGATGATGTGGTGGACTTTTGCAGAGCCCCCGTTGAGGGCCCTACCCTGCCTGAGGAGTCGAGGGTGGATGGGGGGGTAGGAGGGTGAGGATGAGGGGAAGGAGGGGGAGAAGGGATTGACATGTGAAACAAGCTTGTTCCTAATTTGAACTAAAAAAGAAAACAAAAAACAAAAAACTGTGCACTGTCTTATTGGCTCAACAGTCTGTATTATCATTTACATTTTAAAGCCGAGGAGACATGGTTAGAAACTGCTTAAGAAATCATAGAGAACTCATAGGAAATGTTAGTCAAGTCTACACTAATATCATTTTAGAGTCTGTCCTTCTTAATCGGTTGCCTCCTTCCTGCTGGTCTATTCCTAACATCTCGTGTGTGTGTGTGTGTGTGTGTGTGTGTGTGTGTGTGTGTGTGTGTGTGTATGAAATGGTGGAAACAAGGAGGAAGGGAGGAAGGGAGGAAAGGACATGGAGAGGAAAAAGAAGCAGTTATTTCTGCTATACTCTGGTTTTCCTGGGGGGGGGGATATGAGGGCATTTCTTCCAGGACACAAGGTACAAGCCCCATGTTGTTATCTATATTAGACTCCCAACCATTGCCACATGGACTTGATTGTGGTCCATCACTGGTCTTCATGAAGACATACCAAAATGCTCTATTTTGAATGGCTCTGATATGAAGGGGTAATATATTATCTAGTTTCAATCCTTCTGTTTATCAAATGGAGCTTAACGCAATCTTTTGCATGAGGTTTTGTGCGTCTGCATTTAGAAAGATTTTGTTTAGCACTACGTATCTCCCTGTGGTTATAGTTCATCATTACATGTGATTCTGAGCCATTGGTGGTTTGTTGTATATGTATTATTTGGAACATTTCTAAAAGTTCTCAGACAACGTTGCCAGGGTTGCAGTGCTATTTATGCCTCATATTTGTTTATTTATTTATCCATCTATTCTTTTCTGTCACTTGTTCTCAAGAAGAAAGTGCTGGTGCTGAGAACATGACACAATGAGGGTGGGGGAGGTAAACTTGGTCTGAAAGTTTCAGTTCATGAGGAAGGAGAGTTGTTTAATGAATGTGTCTCCTAGGAAATCTAAGATCAAGCAGGACAAGCTCATCACAGTCAGGACAGTGCCTACCTATTTATGAAGATACTAAGGTAAAAATCATGGAAGTCAAACAGTCTCACATTACAATCAAACATGAACCCCAGTTATGAATGTATTCAGACTTGGTCTTTCGTATTTTTTTTGGTGGGGGGGACACTTGGTGATAGAACATTATAACAAATGAGAATTGCCCTCCTCAAGAAATATGCAAGCAGGCTTCTTGTCACATTGGTTAGCTGAGCAGATCTGTGTCTGTCTAGGCTGTGTCTTTTCCCCTGACATTAGTCCAAGATACTTTCATCAAAATTCCTTCGTTTGTTCTCCCAGTTTAATCTTTAAAGCAGAAGCCAGGAGCTCATGAGTTCAGGAAATATTGTTTAGCATACACGTGTGTCATAGGAAGATGTGGTTCATTTTCATTCCTAAATGTTTATGTGCTTTGATATAACTTATGGAAAGACTTCATAATGTAACTTTGCAGTTTTCAGTGGTGCCAAGGCACTTTGCGGCTGTTTAGATATGGACTTGCATTGGTTAAAAAGACATAGCTCATTAAAGAATCCTGTAAGTTTTAGAAGCATGTGTTTCTCTTTCATCTCATAGAGCAATGCAGTTGAATGGCAAGTTATAGTTGTACATTTTTTTCTTCTGCCTTCACAAGCAAAATAAAAGAAGTTCTATAGGAATAAACAGTAATGTGATTTTATACAATAATTTATAATGCATATATTAAAACCTAATGCAGATATACTGAACAGGGCTTAACAAATTCAGTAAGATTGAAGTTACATTAAGCATCCTTTCTGCTCATAATGATACAAGCCTAGAAATCAGTGATAGGAAGAGGATTGGATACTTGCAAATACACTGGAATAAACAACCAGTTTCTTTTATAGCAACAAGGTCATAGAATAAATAACAAGGAGGGATAAACATGTATATTAGCACAAATACAAATGGAAACATGACTTATATGCTTACAAGATGCATCCCAAGCAGTTCCAAGAGGGAAGCTTTTAGTGAATAGTGCCAATGAGGGCAAATGACAGAGATTCTAAATGGGCAGTTCTCCTTTACACCTCAAGTAACTAGAGAAAAGGAAGCAAAGGAAGCCCAGAGACATAGGAAGGAAAGAAACAATACACATTAGAGAAGAAATAAGTGAAACAGACTAAAACTGCAAAGAAAGAATCAGAAACAGAAAATTCTTTTAACGCTCAGTAGAGTTGACAAACACCTACTAATTAAGGAAAAGACAATGAAGACTCCTGTCAGAAATTAATGCAGAAACATTGGACATGATAACACAGATGTACAAAGGTTCATGGGAGGACACAGTGGACAGGTGCCAGTCAAAATATTGGCATAAAAGAAATAGACAAAGCCTAAACACACACAACTTGCCAGGATTGAATCAAGAACCACCACAGACCAATAATGTGGTAATCAAGAACCTCCCAGCATTGAAAAATCCATCCCCAAACCAAAGCCAGATAGTTTCATAAATAAATTCTACCAAAGATTTAAGGAAGAATTAGTACCAGTCTTTCTCAAAGTCTGCCAAAAATTTGAAGAGGAAGGAACATTTCCAAATTTCATTTTATTGAGATCAGCTTCACACGAATAGAACCAGATCAGAACAATATAAGGAAATGAAATTATACTCTCAAATCCTTGTTAAAAAAAAAAAAATAGGTGCAAAAAGCCACAGTCAAATGCTAACAAAGTGAGTTCAACAGCATATTAGAAAGATCATGCATACTATGAACAAATGGGATTTTTAAGATAAAAAGATGGGTCAGCATAAGGAAATCATTAAATCTTGTGGACCACATTAAGAGTATGAAGAATAAAATCCATCTGAGCATTCCAATATACACAGAAAATCACTTTACAAAATTTAAAACCCTTTAATTGTGAAAAACCCAAGATTTACAAGGAATGTACCTCAATAAAATAAAATGATATATTATTGTACACAGATAATGTCAGATGCCCCCAGAGAAAGGCTACAAGCTTCCCACTTAAGATGAGGAATATGACAAGGGTATACATTCTTTCTACCTCTACCTAACATAGTAATGCAAAGACTAAAGAAACTAGGCAAAAAAAAGAATGAATTCAAAATGGAAATGAGAGTTAAGTCATCTAAGTTTACAGGTGGCATGCTCTTATAAGAATTGCCCTAAATATTTTCATTTAAAACTCTTCAACTAACAAATCAATTCAATCAAGTTACAAGATACAAAACAACATACAAAAATTATTTGTTCCTCCAACACTTATGACAAACTGTCCAGAAAGAAGTTGAAAAATGCAGCATTATTTGTGATGGCCTAAGAAAGAATAAATATGATTAATAAACTGAAACGTTTGTTTGCTAATAACTGTAAAATATGAATAAAACATTTTTTTACGTACAAGTCGTATATATCCTGTATTCATGAACTGGAAGAATGACTACTGTTAAGATGTTCATATTGCCTAACGTGATCTCCAAACCAAACCATACCTTATTACAATGTCATTAATATTTTCATAGAAATAAAAAGATCCTAAAATTGTATGTAACCATTCAGTGTCATGGAAGACCAGAGCTATCAGAGGAACAAAGCCGCTATCACTCTTCATGGTGGCAAACCATATTACAAATAATTCTATAAAACTGGTACTGTCATAAAAACAGATACATAGAACAATAGAACAAACACAGTCAAGAGATAATGTCATATCCATGTGTTCAAACTTTCTTCAGCAAGGGTGCCAAGAAACCACAGTGAGAAAATGACAGTATCTTCTAAAGGTATTGGGAAAACTAGATAACCACACTGAGAAGAATGAAATTGGATTTTTATCTCACTCTATGCACAAAAATCGAACTGAAAATGAACAAAAGACTTACATATGGAAGCTGAAATGATAAATCTTCTAGAAGAAACCATTGGAAGAAAGCTCCTTGACAGTGGTCTTGTCAATGACTTTTTAAAATTATATCCCACCAAACCCACAAGCAACAGAACCAAAAATAAATGAGTGGGACTAAAAACTTCTATAGAGCAAAGAAAACAGGACATGGTTGATGGAATTGGAGAAACCATTTCCAACCCATAGACTGTGTATTATAGGGGTTAGTACCAGAAATATTTAGGGAAGTTAAACAAATAAAAACTCCTTGATGAAAACAAAGAGCTCAGTTTAAAATGGGCAAAAGATTTGAATATTTGTGAAAAGGGCTATGTAACTAGCCAACAAGCAAATGAAACATGTTCATCTCCATTCATCATCGAGGGAGTGCAAATCAAAGAAGTTATCCCCTCTCTCAGGTTAGGATGGCTGTGTTAAACAATGCCAGAGATCACAAGCATTGACCATAGTGTGTAGAAAGGGAAGCCCCTCCCCCCCCCCCCCCCCCCCCCCGCTGCAGTGTAGGAATGTAAAATGATGCAACATCTATAGGAAGTTCATCATACCAAAACTAGAACTATTGTATGAAGTAACAATCCCACCTGAGTACCCAGAAGGAAACAAAATCAATAGGTTCAAGAGGCACCAGCTCATTGCATTGTCATTCACAGCAGGCAACATAGCAACAAGCCAAAAATCTATGGACAGATGAGTAACAAAACTGTAGTAAGCAGATACAGTGGAAACTGTTCAAACCCTTTTCAGAGAAGGGTATGCTGTCACGGTGTGTGAAATGAGCCAGGTACAAACTGTATTATCTCATTTATATGGAATGTGGAACCTAAACCCTGGAACCCACAGATACAGAGGGTAGAACAGTGGCTGCCAGGTGCTAGGAGTTGGGGAAACAAGGTGATGTTTTCCAAGTCAACTACTAGGAGCATTTAGAAATAAAATAATGAATTTGGAGGGTTTAAAGTTTAAAGTTGGAGGGTTTAGAGCTGAAGATGCAGTATTGTCAAATTTAAATTTGCGAGAAAGATCTTAACATGTTCCTATCACACCAAACTTTAGTAATTTGGAGAGGTTATAAGAGGGTTGATTAGTTTGATGGTGGCAATGATTTTACTGTGTATCAAATCACTGCATCATGTATTTTAAATATCTACAAATGTTTGTCAATTGTTTTTCAATAATTCCAGAAAGGATTACCCTGTAATAAATAAACACCAATTGCTTAAACAATAGAAAGTTCAGTGTAGAATGAATTTTATGTTATTATTGAATGTCTCTTTGTTGTTTATTTGATTAGTTCTAGCTACTACTCATAGCACCAACATTTTCACAATAATTAAAAAATAAACCTCTGGTGGTGGTTTCTCCTTGGAGCAGAGGAGAGAGTGAACAAGCAAATGTGTCTTGTGTTGGGAGTAGCAGCAAGTGCTTCTGTCATAATCAAGCTAAGAGGCTTGAGCAATGAGGACTCTGATGTGATTGCAGCTCAAGACTTTGGCCCCAGAATTGATCAGCATTCCCACAAAACCCCATTCATATTGACTCACAGATTCACAGCTCCTCATAAAGTTCTGCTGCTTCTGGAGCTTTCTAATGCTTTTACTTCTCTGTTATTCCATTTAGTGTCTGCAAATGTCTCATTGCTTCATTTCTGTACTACAGATGCGAATGTAAGCTGTTTTCAATGACCAGTGTCAGAGGTTTTCCTGCTCCAAGTAGATCCATGGTTCTTTGAGTCTCCCACATGCCCTTCCTCTAAAGCCTTCCTCAGATCTCTGGGAACTTTCTGTGTCTCTTTCCAGCATCCACTGAAACCTACTCAAGCTTCCTCTCCCTTGACTTGGGTTTTGTTCCATGAAGCACAGCTTCTGCACACTAAGCTCTGACACTCAATACCTCTGAAAGTATCTCACTTCATTCCTCAGCATTAGGGATTTGGAGGCATAGGAATTCTAGGTTAGAAATATATTTTCATTAAAATCTGAGAGGATGTCTCTACATCATCCTGCTTCCAGTGACAACTTGGAGATGTGACTTACAAGTTACAACTCATATCCCTAGACCCTTTTCATGTATCTTGTTTTGGCCACTGACCCCAGAAATTTCTAAGATTCTTTTCTCCATTATATATTTCAACACAATTTCCAAACTATATAAATTGGTGAAGATGTTTTGTAATTTAATGTACTTGGCTCCATGATAATTTCTTAATGCTTGGTATGTGTGTGTATATGTGTGTGTGTGTGTGTGAGAGAGAGAGAGAGAGAGAGAGACAGAGAGACAGAGAGAGAGACAGAGAGACAGAGAGAGAGAGAGACAGAGAGAGAGAGAGAGAGAGAGAGAGAGAGTCTTTGCGCGCGCGTGATCCCTGCATGTTCTTACTCACATATGCTTGAGTGAGTGCCGGATGGTTCTGGACACAATGCTATAGAGATCTCAGGACAGTGTTGGGTGTTCCCCTTGCCTGCCACCTTGTTTGAAATAAGGTATCTCTTTGTTCACCAGTGAGTATGCCAGATCAGCTGGCCCACATGCATCCAGTTGTGTTGATATATTAAAGTGTGCCTGAGGATTCAGAAAGCAAAGTCAGTCTCAAACTATAGAGATCAGGCTGTGTGGTACACACCTTTAATCCCAGGACTCAGGAGACAAAGACCGATGGATCTCTCTGAATTCAAGGCCACCCAGGGCTACCGGAGATTGAATCAGTCTAAAAGAGTAAGAGAGTTCACACCTTTAATCCCAGCACTAAAGAGAGATAAAAAAAAAAAAAAAAAATAGGAGCGGGTCTTCAGTAGTCAGTCTCAGGATTTTCCAGCTAGGTTGAGGAGAGCATGGCAGTCTGGGATTATAGCCTGAGCTTTGGTGGAGCCAGGATTTCCTTTCAGTCTGAGGGTAGAGGTAAGAGATAGTGGCTGGTTGCTTTGCTCTTCTGATCTTCAGCTTGAAGCTTGAACCCCAGTGTCTGTCTCCATGTCTTATATTTATCGTGCTACATCTAGTAACTTTCTGTGTCTGCATCCTATCTTGCAGTAGGAACACAGGGATAATAGACATGTTTTAACATATGTGACTTTCATATGGATTCTGGGTATTTGAATTCAGGTCCTTATTTTTACAAGGCAATCTTCCCCTGCTCCAGCCCCCTCTGAAGTACTTCTAAAGCAGAAACAAATACAAGAAGTTTTTGCTGCATCTCCATTCTGTCCCTGTCTTTTCTTTATAAAATTCCTAATACTTAGATCTTGAAACATTCTGCACCGATCTAATCTTATGTCATTCCTGTTGGCCACCTCTTTGTCCTTTTACTCCACCTTCTGGGATATTTTCCAAGGTTCTTGTTCATCCTTTCTCTGACTATGTTTTCTAATTTCCTGCCATGTTTTAAGGTCTAGAACATTTTCTTCCTTGAGTATTAATTTTATAGCTTACAGATCATATCTGCTGGATTAATGTCTCCTTTTATCTCACAGAGACATTTTTTAAGAAGTCTTCTCCCACTTCCTCTGTGTTCATCCTGTGTTTTTGCCAAATCCATCTTGACTTGTTTAGTTTTGTCTCTATCCATCTTTCATGTTGCAGCCTCCATGGGCTGTTTGGTGATGCTGTGTGTTTATTCAGGTACAAGTCAAGGCACAGAGATCAGGGCCTTCTTGGCTAGTGGTCTACAATCTTGGGAGCTAGGACAGAGGCCTGCCTTTTTATGAATGGTTCTCAAAAGATTTGTGTATTTTTCTTAAGTTCTCCTATCCCTTGGAGGGGGTTGCTTCCAATATTTTGCCTGTAAAATACAAGCTTCTCTATTCTTTCCCTTTCCTGGAAAACAATGTAAGATGGGCTTCTCACTGTTAGTGTATAGGCTTCTACTCACATCCTGTTTCTGCAATGGCTGCCACCATGGCCCAAGAGGTGTCTGGTGTCTAAGCATCCAGAGGCTATTATGATTCTAATTCTCCTGAGAGTATCTTTTCAGTCATTTGCCAGGGTAGAAAGGTGTTGCTTGGACAAGGAATCTCATATTAAATTTAATTCTTTTAGGGCATCAGGGTATGGGCTCCTTTAGGTTCTTGTCTGTCTATTGGGTTCTGGTGAGACAACAGATACTGATTTTATTCCTATTTCTGTGATCCAGAAACTACAGATGTGGCCTGCCAGTTTTGAATGTACTGATGAGACTGCGTAAGGGTGTGTAGTCACTCTCTGGGGGCTCTAGATGGGTCCTTCCTTCTCAAGACTCATGTGTTGCTAGACCTCCAGGAAACATTGCTTGTGTTACTTTTTCAATATCTTCCCCTTTGTTTTCTCTATTCTTATTCTGAAAAAAAAAAACCCTCTATTTTATTACCTCCTGCAGTGAACCAATTTTGCCAAATCATTTATCTCATTTCCTTTTCATCTCTTTCTTATCAGGACAATTTTACCTTTTAATCATTCCAAAAAAATCTGTCTTTAAAGTTGTTTTTCCTACCAATTCTTACTTGTTTCCCTGTCTTTTCCCCCTATTTTTAAATTTGTCTGTGTACATATGTTCATATGTGTGCACAAGAGCACATATGTATAAGGATACTCATGCCTATGTGTGCATGTTTACATAAAGTCCAGAGGTCAATCTTAGACGTCATTCCTCAGAAATCATCTGTCTGCTTTGTTTGAGACCATATCCCTCACCAGCCTGGAGCTTGCAGACTCAGCGTGGCTGGATGACCAGGGTATGCAAGGGATGCACCCTATTCTGCCACCTTGTCACTGTGATTACAGTTACTTGCCCCCATGCCTGTTCCCCCCCACACACACATGTTCTGGACATTGAACTCAGATCCTCATGCACAGCAAGACTTTTGCCAACTGAGCAATCTCCCAGCTCCCATTTTGTTTGCTTGTTGTATTTTTTAGCTATACTATTTTTATTTTGTAAATTAACACTTGAATTTATTCAAGGATGCTAATGATGCTATTATTTCTCTAACACCTTTGGTTTCCTTACCCATTTATTGCTTCACTTCCTGCCCTCCTGTCTGGAACACAGGGAGAGCTGTGGGCTAGCAGCTTCTCATGGAACACAGAGATGATATTTAGGCTTTGGGATTACCAAAAGAAGAGGCATGTGCCCTGCAAAATTCAAAATCTTTTTAATTTCATGAAGCGGTGGTGGTATTTAATGCCTGGCAGTTGAGAACTCTGCTGATGGGAGTAGCAGTGAGGAGCAAAAGAATTCAGTATTATGTAGTCTGAGTTCAATTAAGCTTCCTGTCTTCAGGCCTAACCTCATCCTCTGCTCCTGGGGTTGGAATATTGAGGCTAGCTGCAGTTTTGTGATGTAACTCTCTGTGTCACTTCTTATTCTTCTGTTTTTACTTGCACTGACAAATGAGTGGAATGCTTTGTTTTTATCATACTTTCTTGTTATCTTAACATGAACTCTTCCTTATTCTGGATGAATTGTTTTGGATTGTGGATACACAGTCTTTTTCTTCATCTTTATCAACAGGGTGTTCATTCTCAGATACCAGTGGAAGCCAGGGTAAGGGAAGTAAGGGACTTACCATCTAATCCCATTAATATCTTCACTGAACCTTTCCCAGGCATAGCCACCATAACTTCTGCAATTAGGAGTCTGACCCCCATGGCAGTTATGAAATTTTTTTCTCTTTCCACATAATTTCACAGAAAAAGATGATTCATTCTTCCTGTAAATCTTAAGCACTTCAGCATGTTTTTCTTCCCATTCATTACTAACTCAAGACCTTTCACCTTTCCTTTAAAGGAAGACCATCACCATCTCTGTTTGCAGTGTCTGAGCAGTGACTTCACCGCTCTGGAGCTTTGTGTGAACATAAGTACTGCGACACTGTGGCTGTCCATCTGTTCTGTCTCTCACAAGTGGGTGCTGTACACAGGAGGGGATGTGTTTGAAAGAAAAAATGTCACCCACAGGATTAGGCATTAAGCACTTATTTCCCAGTTGGTGGGGCTGTTTGTAGAGCCAAGGGAGTAAGTACCTCACTGGGGTTGGCTTTGAGAGTTTAAAGCCTTGTTTCAGGTCTAGTTCACTCTCTGTTCCTTCTCCTCCTCGCACACCTCCTCATTCCCTTTTCCTCTTCTTCCTCTCCCTTCTTCATAGTTAAAGATGTGATCTCTCAACTTCCAACTCCTGCTACCCTTTCTGCCGTTTGCTGCCATGCTCCCGCCCAGTCATGAGGGACTCTTATTCCTCTGGAACCACAGACAGATTAAACTCTCTCATCTTTAGTTTGCCTTGGATGCTGGTGTTTTATTACAGTAATAGAACCAATGCAGTAGGTATGATGGGAAAGAGATGGAATACAAGGATGGAATGCTAGGTTCCAACTAAGTCACACTTCTCAGAACAGTTAAAAACCTATGAGCCTGCTTTCTTCTAGAACTTTTCATTGAAAATTTTCTAGACCTCATCTGCTTAACACCTATACTGAATCTGTATAAAGTAGGGGATGGTTTGCTGTAACTTACATAATTGTATGTTATGAAATTTTCTGTGATGATGTATATGCATATTTGATTTTTTTCCTGTTTAGTTATATAATTTTCAAAATAATAATAATTCCTCTGAGCATTGGGTAGATTAGATGGCTCTTACTTTTCCTGATTTTTGTATCATATTACAGGGTTTTCACCCACAAACCTGGTTTTAGCCTGAAATACTATTTACCTAGCTTAATATGGCATATTCATCATAAACAGTTTCCTGTGATGATGTTTTCTTTGGAAAAATATTACTTATGTATTTTTGGAGTCAGGGGAAGATCATCTCCAACATATCCCAGAATCTTCCTTGAGTCAACCCAAAGGGGGGGGGGAGGCTGCATCGAGGGCTTCTTGGTGTGTGTCAGTGGGAAGATAGGCATCTGCACACAAGAGAGATGCTGACTTGTTGCTTCATCTATGGAATTCAAATTTCCACTGATCTCCTGGGGCTGACAAGCATAACTTAGAAATGAGGGCACTATGTTTTGATCAGCTACAGAATAAATAAGGAGCTGAAATCAGTTGTTTGAAGGAAATATGACTACGGGGCCTGCGTTTGATCAGCAATCTTCAGATTTCGAGGTGAAAGCAAGTTATCTGCATAAAACTCCTTGTTTGCTCTTTGTAAACTTTTTCTTAAAGAGTAGCAATATTCTTTAGAATGAGATTATGAAACCTGGGCCTATTAGAAGATTCACCTCTGGTAATCCAGAGAAGGGACTTGTCTTAAGAGGTTTGCTATGTTTTCCTTCTTAGAGAACCCAACATAATGATGTGTTTATGTGTGTGTGTGTGTGTGTGTGTGTGTGTGTGTGTGTGTGTGTGTGTGTGTATGTGTGTGTGTAAGTTGGGGAAAGGGGATGTGCCACAGTGCATGCGTGGAGGTCAGAGGACAGCCTAGCATGTCAGTCTTCACATTATTCTATGGTTAGCTGCTCTTTATGCCTGGCCAGTTGGCCCATGAACTTTGGGAGATTCTCCTGTCTTCACTCCCTACATTGACGTAGGACATTGAGATTACAGATGTGGGATATAATGCCTGGAGTTACATGGGTTCTGAGGATGCAGATTTAGGTTCACATTCTTGCATGGCTTTCTTCCCACTGAGCTGTCCTCCTAAACAGAGAATGTACCATTTAAAGGGGGCAAGGGAAGGGTACTACTGTACCTCAGAAGTGGCCTCCACTCATCACCATTCCCCTTCTGAAGATGTAAGAGATAGTGAAGTTTATTTAGTACTAAAAAAAAAAGAAAAGAAAATCTGCAGGAAAATGGAAGTATCTGAAAAGCATCATACTAAACAAGGAAACTCAGGCTCAGAAGAAGACACAAAGTATGTTCTCTCTGACATTCAGCTCCAAGTTTCTAAGTACAGGTATCTAGCTGTGAGTAAGTGTGAACAGAAGCAGAGGACCTGGAAAGGGGCCCATGAGAAGGGGAGAATGGATAGCTGAAGGATGGAGGGTGAGAAAAACAAACCAAACAAGATGAGATAGTAAAGTGGAAGGGGGAGACTGGGAGTGAAAGGGCACAGCATGGCAAGGTAGAGATGGGGAAAGAGAAGGTGTGGCATTAAAAAAATTAACTATATACCACAAGGAAACCTTTCATTTTCTAAGTTAACTAAAACATACAAACAATTTTAAAAGAAAGGAATGCAGTACAGCCAATGGAGGGAGAGGAATGAGGTTGGGTTCCAGGGGCATTCAATTAAAGATTCTTCTGCTTCCTCTTTCCTTAAGGTCCCCCATCTTCTTCTTTGGTTTCCCTTCTTCCATTACTGTAGCCCCACAACACCCTGTGTCTCACCTTTGTTATCTAAGTCATACTCCTGTGTTATAGCAAGGAGACACAGTTGATAAAAAGAGCGCTGGACTCTGGTAAAAACAAAACAAAACAAAACAACAACAAAAAACCCAAAAAACTGTTTTAATTGGATTCAACCAAACAACTGTGTCTTACATTCTAGAACCTTCAGTCATGGCATCATAGACTATGAGAAAGGAGAAGCAAACACAACAAATCTCCTTTGTAGATGGAGTACAAAACCTCCAGTGGACATACACTAAACTGGACATATCCTCCTCTGCAACCTTGATGACACTCTTGGACAGTGGCTTGCAAGATTGAGTCCCCATGTGTCTTACTGTACTAATCTATCTGTGAGCAATTTCACTACAAGCTGAACAAGACCACGGTTATAGCCATGTGTGGTTTCTGCATATCACTTTAGATTTTCTACTATGGAGATACCCAGGGAAAGAAGTATATTGCTTCCCAAGACTGACTAGCAGACCAGGCCTCTACCAAGCAAAATTTCCTTAGAGGGACAATAGGGACAAAGGTGGCCCTTGTTAGCTACCCCTACACACAGGCTGTGCTTACCACTGTCCTACACAGAGATCAGAATGCCAAATGCTAACTCTGCCTGTCATTGGATTTGCTCTCCCCTGCCATTCTCCTCAAGAGGTGCAAAATGCTGATGCAGTTGGGATCTCGAAATAAGTGATTTATAACTAAAATGGCCCTCTGCAGTGAAAGGTCTATGAGAGACGGGAGAATTTATTTGCTGAGTTGCTATGCAAATTTTACAATTAAATCTTAACTCAGCTCCTGGGGGAATACCAAGGATTACTGAAGGCAAGGAGATTTGACGGGATTTTTAAGAGGGGGAAAAGAGAGAGCCGGGGAAGCAGCCACATATCCTCCCATCCCTCAGCTCTACAAGCCAGTCGCAGTGGGAATCAAGATGGAGAGGGAGTAGAACGAGGAGGATGGAACCGGGGAAAATGCAAAGAAACCCACTTTCTTATTTGTAAAACTGAATTAATGAATTTTTTTTTTTTTTTTTTTTTTTTTTTTTTTTTACAAATACGCTTCGCCACAGTGTGCTGTCCAGGGGGAGAAGCATGCGGAGATGCTCAGCTACTCATGTATTCCTTTATTCCTTCCCTCTGAGCCCCAGTCCTTCTTCCTTCTTTGTGTATCTTTCTCAGACTGGTGGTGGTGGAGTGGGAGATGGGCTTTCCTGTTTCTCATCCACCCCTTTCTCCCACCCCTCTTGACTCCTCAGCTCTCTCTCAGCTAGGTAGTTGGAGCGAGAGACTTCTGCTTGACAGGCAGTCTCTTGGGTGTCTCCACTGAAAAGGCCAAAGCTCCCAGTGCAGCTAAAATCCTTCCCTGCCTTTAAACAGCTACTCCTTCCCCTGAACTGAATGCAAAATAGGAGTGTCTCAGGGCTCCTTTGCTCACCCAGGCTCCTGGTGCTTTTCTCAGCCCCAGATTACTGCCTTCTGGGGAAGGCTGTTAAGGGGCATTCATTCCTCCTCTGACCCTGGCCCGTGGATGGATGACCAGCAGGCTTTGTCAGAGCCCATTCCATATGGTCATTAGTCTGCTTCTGTCTTCTGCCTCCTGGAAGAGGATAGACCCTCCCTTGTTTCCCCAACATTCAAGTGAATGTGCTGAATCCATGGCTTGTTCTTGGGAGCTGATATTGAACAGTGCTGTGATAATATCACAGCACATTATTACTGCCTCATCCTTGAGAGGAAGCTTATGCCCACCCCCCAACCAAAAGTGACTATAGCAGCTAGCACCATATGCAGGCTAGCCCTCTTAAGATGCAAAGGAGGGCGTGGGGTGAGGTCTCTAGAAAGTCTGCAAAGTGAAGTTAAAATCTCCATAATTCCACTGTCTAATTGGTGTTCTGTGTCTAGTGAAATGTATCCAAGATAAATCAACATTTAAATAAGAATGGTTTCTTTTGATTCATGGTGTCAGTCTGTGGTCTTGGCCATGTTGCCTCACAGCAAAATCTTTTTTGGGGAACATACTGCACCCAAACTGCTTAGCTCATAGCAGCCTGGAGGCAAAGAAAGAGAGGAAGGTACCAAGGTTCTGATAGTGACTTCAGGGTCCTAAGTACAATGACCTGTCTTCTTTCTATCAGATCCCACACATTGGTGCACATACTGGAGGCCAACCCTTTTACAATATGGGTCTTGGGAGGACACTAGCCCCAAGCATAACACAAACATCCAAGAACTTATTTGAACTTTCTGAGTCTTGATAGATATCCATCCTTGTGTAGTCCATGATTGGAGTCCATGATGGGAGCTGAGGCAGCCAGGGGAGCTGGGGTGCTTGGGATCTCTGCTGTGTATCTGGATGCCTTGGACAGACATTGAAAAGCTGAGATAAGACAGAAGACACCCATAAAAACATCAAAAAGGCAATAGAAAGTTAAGGACAAGATTATCTTACTGTTTTCTGTTTATTATCTATCATCTATCTATCATGTGTGCTCACGTGCACATTTGTGTTTGCAGGTACACGCTATGGCATACCTGTGGTTAGAGGACAATGTTCAGGAGTCTATTCTCACCTTCCAACATCCAGGTTCCAGGAACTGAACTCAGATTGTCAGCCTTCACAGCAGGCACCCTTACCTGCTGAGCCTTCTTGCTGGCCCACCATTTTTTTTTCTTGACCTTACTATCCTGTAGACTGAGTTAGAATCAGATAAAACTATCCTGGCTTCCTAAGACCTTTGAATTTTTCTGGTTTGGTTGTATCTTAGAATAGCTACTTGTGCCTTCCCAAAATTTCTTTTTTCTTCTTCTCTTGTATGTGTGCATGTGTGTATGCATGTTCTCATGTGTGTGTATACATGTGTGTGTGTGTGTATACATGTGTATGTAAATCACAGGTTGCTGTCATGTGTCTTCATCACTCTACTCCTTACATAGCAAGGTCTTTCATTTGAATTCTCTTGCCAATTCAGCTAGTGTAGCAAGCCATCTTGTTCTGGGGTTCTCCATCTTGCCTCTCATGAGATGACATTAAAGATGGGTCACCATACCCACCTGACACTTCTCTGTGTCCTCAGAATCCCAACTCTGGCCCTTATGCTTGTGTGGCAAGTGCCTTACACTGTAAGCCATCTACCCAGACTCCAAAGTGAATTGCAATAGGAAAATTAGTTTTCTTCTTTTGAAAGCTGAGGTAAGTTTGCAAGAATTTGACAGAGTATATCCAAATGGACATTGGCACTAAGTGGATGTTAATCTTTTACTTAGCATCATTAAGTCATCTGGGGCGTGGTTTGAGATAACAGCAGTGAACCGTTATCACAAATGACCCCACACCCTGAGAAATGCAAGTTTCTCCTTTAAATGAGTTTTTCCCCAGTATAGCTTCCATATGAAAAAAAAAAATGTGTGATTGTCCCCTAACACCCTGTAAGTGGAGACTTCATTCTGCTATAGAGAAGTTGTATTAAAAATGAGATATCCAAGTGTGAGCACACTGTATAGGCACCTGTTTTGTTCCTGTCTCTATGTTCTACCTCCACGAAGTGAGTCACTCTCCCCAGGTACTTTCACAATGGCCTATTTGATGCATTTCCAGTTCCTTTGGGGCAGATGACAATCTATAAGTGGGCTATTTGCAATTTGTGTGTCATAGAGAATATTTTGAATTGTAACATAACTTCCTACTTTTAACTAGGAAATGACTAAAAGAAGATATGAGGATTGTTCCAGGTCTTCTGATAAATGAATGCAAATGGTGGCAAATTCACTAGGGAGAGCAGGGACCCTGGACTTCCATTGTATAAAAAGTCCTTAGTGGTCTCCCTTTCCTGAGAGCTGGTTGACATGCTGGGCCCTCACCTCAGTGTACACTGTAGTGTTGCAAACTCCTTCCCATAAGACCATCCCATGACAGAGAACTTTTCAGTCTCATGAGACATGTGCTCATTCAGGGCACACTGAATCAGAAAGCCTGCGGGAAACCACTCATTTATCTATTTTATATCTCATACAGAGACCAACTTCATATCTCATTTAGTCAACAAACACTCATTGACCACATACTAAGTGCCAGACATTGTTCTATGAACTAGGGACAGAGCAGTGAATAAAAGACAAAAAAAAAAAAAAATCCATGTCCTTGGGTGATTTCTATACCAATATAGGAGGAGGGTGTAACAAAACAAGACATTGAGAAAAGACAGTATAATGATGCTATTTAGATAGAGATGGCAGGGGGAGGGCTTGGCCATAAGGCCAGAGGTGTTTAAGCTTAAATAATGTTCTGAGAAGGTGAAACATAAGCCAAGACCTAGAAGAGATGAGCCAGCCATGCTAGTGGCTGGGAGAACTGCATTTTAGGAAAGGAGCCATCCAGAGCAAACATTTTGGAAAATAATATATCTCCTTTATGTAAGAGGAATCACAGCGGCCCAATAGTACATATGATCACACACAAGCCAGATGAAGCCAGAGGCTGCAGATGAGATGAGGAGTCTGCAGCAGGGTAGGACAGGGAGACAATGCAGGTCCCGGACAGAGAGGTGTATAATCTGATGTGTTTTCAAAGGAGAACTTTGGTACCTCATTGTGAAATAGACTCAGGTAAGGAATGGGGTTCAGGCACAAGTGGAGGAGGAAGACAGGCTTAGAAGCCATTAGCATAATCTCAGTGCTTGTAGAGACATTGGCAGTTGGAGAGATTCCGAGAATAGAGCCACGAGGGTGTGCAGCAAGATGAGGAGGAGTGGAAGAGAAATGCTGGATTTTTAGGTTCAGAAAATGAAAGGGTAGAGTCACCAATTAACTTAAATGACAAAGACTGCAGGCAGTTTGGGGGCATGCCTAGCCTGTGTCATTTTAAATCCATAAAGACAATGTTAATGCCTAGGTAATAATCAAGTAGTCACCTTGGACTATAGAGGACATGTGTGTTCCAAAACCACCACACTAGCATACGATATCACACAAGAACTGTAGACTTGAAGGGAAAATTGATACTCAAATATTTCCATTAATATATTGAAAATAAAATAAAATTTAACATGGCTTCATATATATAATATGTTCATTAAAAAAAAAAGAAAACTAGTGAAACAGGCAAGTTCTTTCATATGCCAGGAACTGGAAGTTTGATTGTAGAAAGAGATGTCAGAGGGACTCGTGGTTGAGCTGTTGTGACTGTGGTGACAAGGTAGGAAGAAAGCTACCTGAATAGGATGGGACATGGTGAGAGGAGAGAGAGGCACAGGGGTGTAGCTCATTGTTTTTGATTCAGCAGAGGCACTGAATGCCATAGCCTGGCCATCTCCAGTGGTCTCAGATCCTGGAGCATGTTTTCCTGTCTTTTAGATGAAAACCCTTCAAAGGCAACATTTATAACAGATGCCTGTGTTATCAAACAGATACCTGTGGCCGGTGCCCTTCTTCTTTAATTAACTTTGCATCATGGCTGGAAGTTCTTTTATGGATCTGAAACGGTAGCACAGAAAAACACCACTAGCATCAAAAGGAGACAGTAGATCTATCAATGTCTATTGAAGGTTTTCGAACAGCTTTCTCCCCTCCATTTTGAACCCGAGCACAAAAAAAAAAAAAAAAAAAAAAAAGTCTGAGATATTCAGTGTGTGCCCGAATTTTGTCTTTCATTTTGTTTTGTTTTTCGAGTTTTGATGATAAAGACCTTAAATGTGAAAGGATTATAAAGTACAGCCTCATGGGTTAACTTACACTGCGGAATCTCAGTGACTGATAGATATTTGAGGGGAGGGTTCTCGGGTTCCTGGGCAGTCCCCCTGAACCGGATGCTATTTCTGCTTCTCAGGGACCTAACTGAGCATCTACAAATGCACAACTTATCTTTAAGCTCAAATAGTACCCTAGTACATCAATTTCATTGGATCAGGTACACTGTTTCAGGACAAACTTTATGGAAGAATTAACTGTACAAATGGGTAAAATTTGTGTGTGTGAGCGCGCACGTGCACGTCCACATGCGAGTACACATGTAAAGGTCTGATGCCTGGATTTTTCACTTCCCACCTTATTTCCTTCAGACAGGATCTCACAGTGAACTTGGAGTGAGACTGGTGTCCAGCAAACTCCAGCATTTCATATCTGTTTCAAACAAAGACCTCAATGGGGTTGCAGGCACCTGTGCATGGACACTTCCGGGTTTATTTTTACATAGGTGCTGGGATCCAGACTCTCACACTTGTACAGCAAGTGCACTTAACCATGGAAGCCATCTTTCCAGACTTAGAAAAGTTTAACTACCAGGCATGTAGAATGTAAATACAACCAACTAAAGAGTCCTTTCCTTTCTTGCATATGCCTGATGTGGAAAAGGGGACCAGTCTAAGGGGAACACGAGACTGAGCAGAGTTGCCCATCAGCAAGGAATTTGCAGCAGACAGCGCTGGGTAGAATTTCTCAGTAACTCCCTGTCTCTCTGGAACTAGAACCTGGGCGGTTGAAAAACAATCCCTCAGAGTGAGATTCCCTGTGGCCTTTCGGCTCAGCAGGGTCCAGGAGGAAGGATGGCTTAGTAATTGCTTGCCCTGTCAAGCTTTACCTTGACCCTAAGCAGCCGCATTACCTCAGGCTCAGAGGCCCAGCACCTAAATGAAATGTAGCTCAACTCACCAGGAGCTGGGGTCTCAGCAAATTCAGAATCACATATAAAAATGAAAACTTGGTCCCATATGTCTTTAAACCCATGACGGTTACTGCTGATATGATACTGCAGGGGGAAATGACTTAGATTTTTGTTGGGTAGATGGATTTGGGGGGGTTTCTCTGTGCAATTTTCTTTAACATAGTGGGGTTTTTGTCACTGTAATGAAAACTGCCTTCAGCTGAAAAGAAAAAAAAGGGGGGGAGGAGGAACAGAGCAAGAGAGAAACAATAGCAGCCTAGAAGTAGAATTTTCCAAATAAATTAAACACTTTTGCGACACGAGACTTATATTAGGAACACTGATAAAACCCTGTCCTTGAAGGTGTGAAGATCCAAGCTCTTAAAATTAATGTAAATAGCAGTACTCTCGCCACAGGCATTAATCCAGACCACAGAGTGCAGGAGAAGGCGAATACAGAGCGAAGAACATAGAAAAAAAGTCATGCACAATAAAGGGTGTTTGCAAAATCTTGGGGAAATTTGTGCAGCTTAGAATAATCATACCCTTTGCTCTTACATCTTTATAGCCATGCCATAAAATGAATCAAAAATGAGCGAATCAACAGAGAGCGTTTGCAAAGTGTTTCATTGACATGAGCAAATATGGATTTCTTTCTTTCTTTCTAGTATGTATAATAAGTCCTAAGATCTGTGGTTTAGCCCAAATCCTGGGCCAACAAGCAGGAGGGAGGCTAGAATCTATTTTTAGCCCATCAGAGATGTGACCTTCGACAAGTCACTATCTATAAATATAAAACTCACTAACTGCTCAGTTTATTGGTAAGATTGGGTGAATTGATGCATGTGAAAATATTTTTGAAGTAATAATGTGCTGATCCAAGATTAAATATTATTAGCATGGGGATAAGGGGGGAGGCAGAAGAGTCAAGGAGAATAGAAGATTGCTTTAGTTCATCTGGCTCCCATGGGAACTGTGTGTATGTAGTTAGTGGGGAAACTGGGACAGCGGGCTATGTGAAAACCAGAGAAAGACAGTGTGCACATGTTGAAATGCAGTGTTTGTAGTGCAAGGGGGACGGTTCTTTATTAGGCAGTAGATATGCTGAGTTTCAGGTTTTCACTACCAGGAGACTTGGAAAAGTTGAAACTCAGCCTAACTGGGCCTGCCAATGGCCTCTAATGAAAATTTCCATTTGGAGAGACTAGGTGTTGACTTGGCATGACACCAAACAAGCTGCCTGCTGCAGAATTTTACACCAATTGTATTTCTCCTAATTAAACCCTGTCTGACCTCAGCATTAAGAAACAATTTGTTTCAGGATATAACCAGCACACATAAGCAATTACATTCTGTTTGCCCCATTAGCATCACTTGGCTCCTTTGCTATCCAGGGCTGCTACTGCAGTGAGTGTTACCCAGCAGCCACCAGCAGCCAGGGCTATAAAAAACCTGGAGTGTTTGGAGGATTTTTCCACCCCTCATGTGAGGAACTAAGAATATCGTCTTTTTATTCAGCCAAGCCAGAGATTTTGGGAGCACTGTGCTTCTGTGTTTATTATAAGGGAGTATCTATATATACACATACATATATACATATATATGTACATATATATATATATATATATATATATATATATATATATTTGAGAATATTTCTTATGGGTTAAAAACCCTCTATTTGTAAAAAGAACCAAGTGAAACTAAAATAATCTTGGCTTGTAATAATCTGGGCTTATTTGATATGCATCGTTCATGTTCACATTCAGCTGTAACTCTTGCCTTTTCATAGCTGTCAGGCTTGGTGAATTTAAATTTGGGGGAGGGATTTAAGGGGGGAAAGCTTTGTAGTGTTACAGATCAAATGCAAGGTCCTGAGAGGCGAGGAAAGTAGTCTATCACCAAGCTATACCCTTGGCTCATTTTGGATTTTTAAACTTGAAACTAAAAATTCAAAAGGCATTGCATAAAAAGCACTGTGTAACAGAGAGGCCAACAGAGAAGGTCCCTCAAACCTAAACATCACGCCAGACTGATCAAGGAAGTTCGAATTATTGGTGGGGGCCAAGATGAAGATCTGGTCCTCCTGGATCTGCCCCCAAGACACCTGCTAGATTTAAGCCCTCCCATACCCACTTGGAGGTATTTCTTGTGGAAGGTTATTGAAGTCAGTTGGCCGTTACCAGTGTTCTTGTCTACTTGACCTCAAATGTTGCTGCCCAGCACTCAGGAGAGCCTGGACTATTCTCCCCCCCCCCTTTTTTTTTGTTTTTGTTTTTTGAGACAGGGTTTCTTTCTGTGGCTTTGGAGGCTGTCCTGGAAATGGCTCTTGTAGACCAGGCTGGTCTTGAACTCACAGAGATCCACCTGTCTCTGCCTCCTGGGTGCTGGGACTAAAGGCGTGTGCCACCACCACCTGGCCAGAGGAATCCCATCATTCTTTTTTATTTTTCTTTTTTTTAATTTATTTAACTTATTTATTTTATGTGCATTAGTGTGATGGTGTCAGATCTCTTGGAACTGGAGTTACAGACAGTCGTGAGCCATGTGGGTGCTGGGAATTGAACCCTGGTTCTCTGGAAAAGCAGCCAGTGCTCTTTACCACTGAGCCGTCTCTCCAGCCCCTCCATCCTTCACTCATACTTCATACCAAAGCATTGGTGAGTAGGCCTTCTTTCTCCCAGCATCCTGGATTTTGGAGGTGAAGTGATGTGGGAAACTTAGGAAGAGTGTGGTATTCCATGCAGGAAGATGACAGAGGGAGCACGAGGATCAATTTCTGTTTAATCTCTTAGAGTAAGAAACAAGAGATGACATTTGTGCCATGATGCCTAAGGTCTAGTGGGTTGAATGACATTTGCCAATTTTTTTCCTGGACAGTGGGATTGAAGGTATCTCCGTGTTTTGTATTTCACAGAGATAGGCTGGGGATGATCAAGTCTTGATGCTGAAGGAGCAGTCGTCTGCTTCTGTTCACTGAGGTGAAGTGTGTCAGAACAGAGTGATTGTGGCTGCACTGTGCAGAACACAGCTGCACTGTGAGTCAAGAGCACCTTCTGTTGGCAGCTAGGTCTCATGAGCCTTAAGAAATAAAGGTCTATTTCAACAGGGAGGCAAACTTAGCATACTGAATGAAGACCATTTTTAATCAGCCTTGGTAAGCCACTATGATAGATATTCATGCCTTCCTCCTGACAGGGTTGAAGCCTATCAAACAGTGTTACCTTGTCCCATTCTTGCTAAAGCCTGTGCATTGATGGTGCTGAGATGATGCATTCACACACTGCACATTCACGGAGAAAACTCTTACCTACAAATTCATAGCGCTTAACCTGCAAACAGGTATTGCAAGGCACAGGATCTGAAGGACAGCTGGTGATTGTGGAAAAGGAGCCATGCTCAAAACAGACGACTTCATGTAAAACATTTAGTGGCCAAGAGGCTTAGATGAATCTTTTAACTTCACTGGCTTATCAGTCAAATCTCATAGAATGTTCCCTCTTCTCTATCAGCCTTTTATTAGGCTGTTTTTATTCTTCTTTAGACAAATACCCTGACACCCATTCTGTTATTAAATAGTGGAAGATGTATTGATTCTAAACACCGGGGAGCCATATGAAGCCTTGATGGAAACAGATTTTCTGATTCCATTATGAATTCTTCTAACTGTAGGGTTCCAAGAATATACAGTTCGTAAACATTTCCAGCCCCCGTCATCATTGCACAGTGCATAGTAGGCATACCGCATGTATTTATTGGATAAGTGCATAAAAGATACCCTCATCTATTCATTTCATGAGAGACTGCTGCCTTCCCAGGAGGGCATTTTAAAGCATTCTTGATGGTATGATTTTCTGTATACATAGAGGATGTTAGGGTGCTGAGAGTCAAGGTGAGATGTGCTGTAATTTCAAAAGGAAATGTACGAGACAAGATGTCCTGGAAATGAATGGTGATGCATTCACCTTGCACTCCACGACAAGTACTTCCTGCTCTCTCCATTCCTTGAATTCATCATCTCTGATGCAGACGTTTGCTCAATACTGCTCTTGAGGTTGCCCACCCTATTTGATCTCTTTTGAACTGTTTCTGCAGTCTCTTCCTGTTCACCCTTTCTCTAAAGATAATTCTTAGTCATCTGCTCTAAGTGAATAATTCAGTTCTCCAGATAAGGTTGCTATTAAAATAGAGGCTGTGTAGTTGAATTTGAACATAGAGAAAACTACAAATCTCTCTCTCTCTCTCTCTCTCTCTCTCTCTCTCTCTCTCTCTCTCTCTCGTGTGTGTGTGTGTGTGTGGTGTGTCATGTCTCATGTCTCTGTGTTTGTAGCATTGTACAGGATCTATTTATAGTAATAAAAGAATACCTAAAATTCAAGTTTAAATGGTATCCTGTATTTTTCATTTCTGGTCTGGCCACTTTCACTTTAATGATCTTGTTTTCCATCTTTGGTCCTTGTTAATATGAGTCACAATTCTTCATGGGCCTATGCTTCTAAAAGATTGCTTTTATTCTGTACTTTTCAAATCTATGGCAAGGAAAGTGTCCATGTCATAATATGCTTAATCTTATTCATTTTACATCTTCTTGGTTCTTTTTGCCTATTTTTGTTTGTTTTATTTTTCATTGTCATTCCTTTCTATCCTGTGTTATCTGCACTAAAGCTCACCCAGATCCTTAGTTCCAATTTTAATATGCCAATTTTAATAGCTCCCCAGATTCACTAGGGAGCTCTGGGTCAGGCTTCAGGATCCCATTTGACCTGGAGAAAAGGACTGAGAACCTTCATCTAGTTGCTATTGGGGCCTGAAGGACAGTAACATGGCACTTAACACTACTTTGGATCAGCTGTGACTTATCCTGTCTCTTAAAAAAAAATAAGGAACCTGGACCCATTGTTTGATCTCCAAGGTCTAAACTCAGACATCAGTGGAAGATTTTCAAAACCACAGGCATGACTCTTCCCTGCGGTCTTCAGTCCTCGGACCCCTTTGGTTTGCCTTGTTTCCTTCCTCTCATCACAGCTCAACCATCCCCTTAAATTTTCTTTATTGATTTTTAGTGTGTGGTATATATGTAAGGCACATCACATTTGCCAATTCTCTGCATATTTCCTCAGAGTAGGAGATAATTATCTTTATAATAATGATGATGGCAGATAGCATTTCTTCTTCAAAGTGTAATTACCATGTGAAGAACATGCAATCTTGTAACCTTCTTATATAGAGCCAGGATAGAGAAAAATAAAAGCCTGTTGCATAAGAGCTACATTGTTTGTGCCACTGACTGTGGTTTGGTGAAGCCATAGTTTGAACCAAGTTCCGATATCACAGTCATAACTCTGTACTCCCTATGTATGGCATATGCTAGAGTCTAGTCATGAAATCTACATAAACCGTTTTTATAATCCTTTGTGTTTATGCATATAAAATGCAAATGCACGCTAGATTTAGAAATCAAGGTTAGAGTGGTCCATAGAGGAATCTTTGTCACCTGGAGATGGCAGTAAGCAAATAAATAGGAAGTAATGTGAGTTTATTTATAAGTTCTAGGAAAAAGGGTTGGGGAATAGATGTTGCTGATTATGCTGTTGTTATTGTTTTAAATTTTACTATACTTAGTGTGTGTGTTCATATGTATATATGTGGACATGCATGCCTGTAAAGGTCAGAGGATAACTTGCTGGAGTCAGTTCTACCCCTCCACCAAGTGTGTCCCAGGGAATGAGCTCAGGTAATCAGGCTTGGCAACAGGCACCCATTCCTTGAGCCTCTTGTACTATTTTGTTTCGGTTGAAGTATTCTGGAAGGTCACTCTAAAGCAACAAAAAAACAAATCCTGACTATAAATAATGTTACAGGAATAATGTTGTGAGAGGCAGATGGAGGATGAGAAGCAGATTCTAGACACTTCCTTCACTTACATCATGCCCTTCTCTTGTTACTTCTACTTTGAAATTACTTAGCTAAATCTACTAAGCTCTCTCAGTTATTAGTATATAAGATTATCAATAGGTGTATGGAATAAAATGAGCTACAGTTGCAATGATGTTGAAGCATGCCCAAGACTGCTTAGGAGAAGAATATTGGCGTGTTTTGAAGCCTATTTGGAGACATGTTCTGCAAAGGCCTCTGGAACCTGCACTGCTGTGAGCCTGATTCAAGCCCACCCACTAGTGTTGGAGAAATGGGGTTGCTTTTATTGGTTAGGGTAGCCATCTCCTGACCTTGGCTTGTCTCTTCTAACTCTGGTATTTCTAAGCAGATGGACTATGTTTCCTTAACACAAACAACTTCTTGGATAAGAGTGTGTCCCATGAATGCTGGCTGAGCTGTGGTGCCAAGTGAAACACAGTGGGGTAAAATGTGATTGTCTGTGTGTCTCAGCAGTACATATCACTGGCTTCATGATTGGAGAAGGTATGGAGAGGAGAAAGGTAAGTGCTTTATTTAGAAAGAATGAAGTTTCGTGGAACATTTTCTATTAGAGAAAAGTAAATTAAGGGAGACGGAGAAATTAGTGCAGCTACAATTTCTCCTCTCTGGAGAAAACATTGCTCTGAGATCTGTGAGCTGGGAACACCGATAGACCCAGCATCGTAGCTCCACAGCCAGCCCAGATTTGTTGTATTATCACTGCTTCATAAGTATCTTTGGGATAGTTGCATGGTGAATATACAATAAAGATATGCATAGTCTTAAGTAAAAGAGCTATTCTTTGTGACAACAGGAGTAAACCCTATTGTTCTAAAAGGTACCATAGCATGGTCATCATCCTAGAGACAGGACTATGTTTTAGAAACTGGCATTGTATAATGATTCACATGCTACACAGAAGTGTTGCCTTCAATGGAAGTAAACTTTCAGGCACTGAAACCATTAAATGGAGGATGAACATGAGTAGGGAGTTTGAAAGGGGGCATTCAGGATGTCTTTAATGTCAGATATTGAAGGTAGCCACAATCCATGCTGAGAGTTGAGACAACCCTCCCCCCAAGTAGAAGCTAGGGATTTCATTACTGCAAATGCTAGATGTTCTACTTAAATGAAGGCATATTATGTGTTCACCAGCCCCCCACCATGAGGTTGAGGCTCCAAGATTTCCTTCCTGGATCCCGATAGTGATCTCTTGAAGCGATTTCTGTTGAGAGCCTCCAATATGACCCACTAAAATCAGAATATACAAGACTGTAGTATTTAACCTAGGTTGGAATCTACCACCCATCCAAATGCATGACAAGAGTCCTACTGCCACTCTTGCAGCTTGTGGCCCATGAATGAAGAACTAATGAAGTGAGTTTGGGGGGCAGATAAATATGTTTGGGTCACAGGTCTAATCTTTTCTCCTAGACCACTTGCCTTTAACTCTCTCTTGTGCAACTGCTCAGAAAAGTTAATAGCTCTAAGCTCTTCAGGGGAAGGCTTGTGAAAATCATGTCCAAGAAAATAAATATAATAAATGAACAATCTCTGGAGAAAGCTTTGACATTTAAAGAAATGCAAATTAGTCTCACAAGGGTATGCTATGAAATAGGCAAAGCACATTAGTCCAAATGAGATATTTTTATGCCGATTACAGGAGTCATCTCCCAGGGATCACACCTAAACTCGTAAAAGCTGAACCCCAAACCAGTTGTGTACCCAGGAACCTAGCGCGACAGATTTGAACGTGTTCTTCTAATAACTCTCCTCACCCCATGCCTGCATGTCAGCACGCAGCTCCCCTGTTACTCAAATGAGCTTTGATACAAGGATGCTGGAGCATGGCTTTGAACTCCTCTGAACCCAATTATACACAGCCATTTGGAAGTACCATGGTGGGATGATGGTGGAAAGCTCTCTGAGCTCGCACACACAGAGTTCAAGGAGGAGTTGACTGCAGCAGGTCTGGCAGCCAATTCAGACATGGAAGTGAGCTGCCAGTGGCACGGCTGTCTGCCAGCCCGAGCTGAGGATGGAGGGTATAAAAGGGGAGTGCAATTAGTGAACCAAAAGAAAAGAAAAGAAAGGGATGGAGCAGAGTGAATGGGGCACCAGGGTAACAGCTTTGATTTGGGCGAAAAATAGCTTATTCCATCTTGGGTTCCTAGTACTGGGCATGTGGGCTAAAAGAGACCTCTTTGCCTGCAGTGGGGTGAGCCATTTCACCTTCCTAAAGCGTTCCCCAGCCATTCAGTTGTATGAGAAGTCATCTCTCTAGGTCAGGATCTCATTGTCTTTCTCTCCAATCAGCTTGCCATCAATTAATAGGACCCCAATAGAAAAGAGCAGAGCACGCAAGCAGGCGATTTCCCTTCTCCCATAGGGTAAGGGGCCCACGTGTCCTCCTCTGAGACAAAGGGCCTGCCCCTAACACATATAATACCAAGTATAAATAAAGAAGGCTTTGTGACTAGGCTCTGAGGGGAAGGAGCTGTCTTTTATTTATCTCATAAATCTGTTTTGTTTTATGGTGTGACCATAAAACCTTAAAATGACATTTTAAATCTGGACTCTCTAACACGGATCTGTTTTCCTTGATGGAAACAGACATGACCCACGTTAGATGGCTGTTCACACTTGTCATCTTTAAAGCTGGGCTAGGTGACAAGGTAAGGCTAATTTCTCCATTGGGTTGGTGGTAGAATATTGTGGCAGTTGGCAGGGGGGGTCATCTCTCCCATTGTGTTGGACTTCTTGACTCTTCAGGCAATGGGGAAGACATGGAGGCTTTTCTGAAGCACTCAAAGTCTATTTCTGGGAGGGTTTCTTATTCTTCAGGTAGAGTAAGCTAAGAGTATGTGTCCCTAAAGTAAACCTCCCAGTGCTGTCCTGGCTGCTGAACCCTCTGAGGGGTACTGTGGCTGATCACAGGGATAAGATGTGTCCCTCATCTACCCTCCAGTCTTACAGGAGCCATGGTTAGACAAGCGCTCCTGTCACCTTGAGGTTTGCCCCAGCTCTTCCTCCTGCAAAGACCACAGGCTTCTGGCTTCTGTGTGCTGCCTCCCACACAGCAACCTTGGCAGCCTCAATCTCCTGATGCGCTGTTTACCCAGCAGCATATCATTTGGCCGATGGAGCTTTGGGGTGGGAGAAGCAGCACCTATACCTCCTGAACTCCAGCATCTTGCTCCTCCTCTCTTTGCTCTCTTTTGGTTTAAACTCTTCCACTCATAGCCCACACTCTCCTCTACAGATCTAACCTTCCGAGAAACCCACAGTGCAAGTTCGTCTTGTGTCTTAAATTCCGTTTTTGGCCCCACAACAGATGATTCTTCTCTACCTCTGCAGTTCAGAAAGGGCAGCTTCAGAACACAAAGAGTTCTTGCTATGCCCCGGGAAAACACCTTTTATGTATTTCTGCCTAGGTTAGAACAAAACACAGATTAATATATTCGTAAAGTTTTCTGCCACCTGACATCAGCATTTCTCCAACAGATCAGAACAAACGCTGTTGATCCTGCCTTCTCCTCTCAGGCAGTGTGTGGGAAACAGCCACATCCTGCACTTGTCTAGTGGCTCTTACACATTTGCTGTTAGAATGATGAAATCCTGCTTTCATCCAGCTTGCTTCTGGCTGCTTTTCCTCTCTCTGCTTTGCAAAAGCCTCTTAATTGGACTCCTACCTGTGGTCTTTCTCCCATTTAGTGCATGGTATAATAATGGCGTTCGCTCCTCTGTGCCAGGAACTGGGCTAAGCACTTTGCGAGAATTATCTCAGTGTGTCTTTGCTAGTGCCCCGAGGTTAAAGATTGGTATTGTGTTGACATGCTATTGATTTCCCTTTAATGCTTTTGAATTTTCACGCGTGTTCCTTTGCCTATTGCATGAAGTTCCAGGGCCTTTAACACCCTCAGTGTCCCATTTCAATCAGATTTCTAGAGTTATCTAATTGTTCCTACCACCTAGAATGGAGACCTGGATGATGGACAGACTTCCTGTGACTGCTACTGTGTCCTTTATAACATCCAACTGGGGTTTGTTTGTTTGTTTGTTGCTCACTTTCCCTCACATATTCTGGTCTACTTTCTCTTAAGTGATCCTTTTATCTTCTATACCACCCTCACCTGTTGAAGTCTTACATTCTGTAGTTGACATTGCTAGTGGCTAACAGGTATTAAGGATTTTCTTTATACCAATAAAGCCAGAACTGTACTTGTGTTAGAATTGACCATAAGTATAGGCATGCCTATCCCCAGAATTTGCTGGCCCCTGATTTAGACATCTCAGGCAGCTCTGGCAATATATCAGGTATGGAAGTTCCCAGTGTGCTTTTGAGAAATTTTACTCTTTTTCTTTTAATGAAATAAGTATTATTTTCTCTTTCATGTTTTTTTTTTTTTTTCTCATTTCTGCCAGGAACTTAGATGCTATGCCTGGATGTAGAGTGGACATTTTAAGATGGAGCTGCCATTTTGGAGCTGCCATTTTGGAGTTGCCATCTTGAAATGGAGTTGCCATCTTGAGGTAGGGCAGGCATTTTAAAGTAAAGCTGCCATCCTGAGGCAGAGTTATGCTCCTTGGATAGAGCAGCCATCCTGAATTGGAGCTGCCATTCTGAGGTGCAGCTGCTATCCTGAGGTAAAGTCGACTTCCTGAAGTAGAGCTGCCATCCCTGCAGCCAGGAGGTTGAAAAGCACATGTTAAGAGTAACAAGAATGGAAGCGGAGGAGAGCCTGTGGTTTTTGATGGATTCTTTGAACAGTTCCTCCTATTCTGGACCAAATATCACCAAGTGTTTTTGTTTGTCTGTTTTGTTGCTGGGGATCAAACCCAGGGTCCTAGGCATGATCAACACACACTGTATTACAAAGTTAAACCTTTAGCACTACTCAGAATTTTTTATTTTAATTTTGTGCATTAAACATAGGGCTTTGCCCATGGCACAGGGGTACTCTCCAGTTAAGTCACACCTCCAGACCTCTATTTTTTATTTAGTACAGAGTCTACTAAGTTATCTGGGCTGGACTTGAACTAACCATGTAGTCCAGGACAGCCTTGAACTTGTGATCCTCTACTTTAGCCCCTTGGGTAACTAGAATTACAGTTGAATTGGAGGCCTTACTTTATGTGGTTAAATGATTGTAACCTCATTTCTACATTTAGATCAGTATAGTCCTGATAAACTATCCTTCATGACTTAATTCAAACACTACAAAATTTACAAAATAAAATGACCACCTGGTAACACTTTAAAAATATGTATGGAATGTTGACATCTTCTGATTAGCAATTCGACCCTTTACTGATAACCTACAGACATGAGGTTATATATATATATATATATATATATATATTATATATATTACTAAAAATTAATTGTAATGTCAATTTTCTGAAGGAAAAGCCCTCTATTGACAGAACCTTGCTGTCATATACAGTGTTCTCCTCACTCTATTGTTCTTGACATTGTACAGTTTCTTAATTTTTCCCAGTGTGATGTGGCATCATCATCCCTCCAGTTGTTCTCTTTCTAAACAATGGTTTCTTCACTCCATCAAATCCTACAGATCTCTTTGTATATCAGTGCATAGATAATCTTCCCTGGTTATCTTTTCTGACATATCACCTAGATTAACACACCCTCTCTGTTTATATGGCATTATTTTTATTCTGCATATCACCATCTCTATAGATTGTATATTCAATTATATTTATCAAGTCTTCCTAACTTAAGACCCCAACTCATTGTATTTACATTTATCAGCTTTAACCACTATATTCGTTCTAGAGCTTAGACATTTCAGCATTTAAACATATAGTAGATAGTCATTAAATAGGTAAGAACATTAGTTGAAGAGAAAGAAAGAAGAGGAACAGGGAAGGACAAAGACAGTAGATCTCAGGCAGAGGGACAGGACTAGTAATAGTATTCTTTAAGTAAGAGAAAATGAAGGACTGATTTAGGAATGGTAAGTCCTCTGAGAATGTTTTCCCAAGAATAAGTGACAATTACTTGAGATAACATCTCCCTGGACTCCTCCTTACACCAGAAGATGGGAAAAATCACTAAAGCATGCTATGTCGACACCTTGCTCTTGCAGTTGCTAGAAGGAGTGGTGTTAATGTTGCCATGGTAACAGCACATCTTACGTAAAAGTCTCCAACTTGCTACAGATGTGGTAGCCAGTTTGAAAGTGCTCTTGGAGAATCAAAAATATATGATACTCTCTAAATTTGCTTTACGGAGTTGCTAATTGTTCATGAATTACATAGAGAATGTCAAAGGTGCTTTTGAATGTTACTGCTTTGGGAACAGAGCACAGATTTCATTGTCATTCTGTACTTTAGCGTCCAAATGAATGTTGCTGTCATGAAGTCTCCGGTCAAGGTGCTAAAGTTGGAAAGACTAAAGTATGGAGGACAATATTCCTAATACACTAATGAGGTGATGACTCGTCTGTCATTCTGTCCCCCTGCCTCTAACCAAGGCTTGCTTGTCCCTATAGAGCCTGGCTCTGCTCCCATGCTTGCCTTGCTCCCTGTGGTCCTCATGCACAAGACGTCTTCTCTTTACCCAGGACATCATGTTGTTTCCCAATCCAGGTCCTCCACTTCCTGCTTCCCTTGCCTACCTGCATATGGAGTATTTCTCAGCTTCTTTCTTCTCTTCATATTTCCACTTAACTCTTGCATATCTGCCCTTACTGCCCACCGTACAGTCCTCAAAGATACTATTTTATTGAAGCTTAAACTTAAATTTCCTTGATACATGAGTCATTAAGCACCGTTTTATATGTTATTGACGACTTTGAACATGACTTTTGAGGAAATGTCTGCTTACCAGTTTTATGCAAGTTTATTGAATTATTTGTTCAACTTCAAAAGTTCATTAAGAATAAATTTAAGGGAAAATATCTGAAAAAACTCTCCTGCATATTTCATACAATCGATGAAGCTCTGTTACTTGTGTTTTCAGAGTTTTTTGTAGAAGGGCAACTGACCACTCCTAAACAAGTCTCCAAAGTTCAGATACAATGTCAGGAGCCATTGTACTTGGCTTCTTGAATTTTATTTTATTTTATTTATTTATTTTTGTTTTCGAGACAGGGTTTCACTGTGCAGCTTTGGAGCCTATCCTGGCACTTGCTCTGGAGACCAGGCTGGCCTCGAACTCACAGATATCCACCTGCCTCTGCCTCCTGAGTGCTGGGTTGAATTTTATTTTTTAATCATGGAATTATTTTATTTTTTAGATTTTTTGGATTGCTTGCCATAGGGTCTCATATATCCCATGATGACCTTAATTAAGGTCGTTTTACCTCAATCCCAAGATCTGAGAATGTAGGCAAGCACTAATAACCAGGATCCAGGCATTTCTATATAACTTCATCTTACCACATGCATAACAATTTTTCAATTGAATATTTATTGTTTTATATTATAGTAGTTTTTAAGTTAAGTTCCTTCCAGTTTCTTCTGAAAAGTCAGTATACACAGCTCAGTCTTTTCATATATCAGTATGGTTAATGCTGCTTCTGACCCAGATGCTAAGCATCTGTAAGGGTATTGCATTGATGGGGGAGTTTTGACTTCCTGGATTGATTTAATTCCAAAATGTTTATATATGTCATGGGCACCAAGGTAATTATTTCCCTGTGTCTCTAAATGATTACTTTTTATCTTGAATGTACACAGGCATTTGTGCTTAGAGTATATAGTTTTATGATATTTTATGAAAACATGGTATCATTTTCTGAAATAGAACTTGTAGACTCTGGCTGAGTTTTGAGCAACAAACAGCTGGTGTGTTTTGATAATTTTTCACATGTTATATTTCTCATGACCCTCTCATTCTCCTGGTGCATAGTATGCCATCAATATTAGTTACATGTATTTTAGAGAAATAGAAAGAATTTCAGTGTTTTGTACATCATTTATTCAGAAACTCATCTGTCTACAACAGGTGGACTTCTGAACAAGGGCTTCAGGAACTCAAGCAGGATTCAGAGCTGGAAGGTAGAAACCTATGTCCTTCACAAGTATTCTTATTTACAGAAATACTATATCCACCTAGCAGTCACCTAAAAATGAAATTAACAACAGTCATGAGGAGGAGGAGAAGCAGCTGCTGCTGGAGAATCTAGATTTGCATGAAAGGAGGAGCGGGGGATATGGGCTCTAGGAGGAAACAGACAAAGCTTGGCTGCCTCCATTCATAGGATCCCTGGAGCCAGCAGTGGCCCTTAGCCCTCTCAGGGTTGGAGAGCAAGGGTTAATTTGCCATCAGCATGAATGCTGCCAAGGATGCCTGAGCAGACCCTCAAATAAGCAATTAATTCTGCCTGCTTTCCACTCTCTAGCTTTCATCATCCTTAATGTTATCTAATTGTAAAATTATTCATCAGTCCTTCCCACTATAGAGGAAGAAATGCCCTGATCTAGCCTGCTTCTCTTGAGGGCACAAGTGTCTCCTGCATCTTGGTTGAATTCCCATGATACTCCTAATTAAGGATGTGTGAATACTTGAAAAAATTGGATCAGTTTTTGCAAGGTATCTTCCAAGAGCCCTAGAAGTGTGTATCTATGAGCCCAGAGTTGCTATTCCAAGGCAGCCATTGGGCTGACTCCATAGCTTGGCTTTCAGTTATGGAAGGTGAACTTGAGAGTTGCTGAGATGCAGGTGTTTATAAAAGAGAAGCATGTAAGCTTGTGGCCTGCCTCTAGTGACTGCTGCTGTTAGGAACCTCCTTGGGTATCATCTCCCAAGTACTTCTAATACAGACGTTTCTGCGTTAAGGCAGAATAAATCAAATCAGATAAATCAAGTCTTTACCTCCCAAGGATACCCTTTGACCCTGTGTGTCTTCCTCCTTCCAACATGAAGGCCCTTCTGCAGACCAAGTCAACTGTGGCCACGATCATAGCAGGGGCAACCAAACTGTCTTTTCTACCATGATTATCTACCTAGGCCTGAGGGCCTTGCAGTGTCTAGGAAACCTTTGTGACACAAGGTCAATGCCCTATTAAAATTATGACCATTTTCTCCAGTCTAGTTAAAAAATAGAGGGGGCAAGCTTGGATGGCATCCTGGTCATGGGGGAAATATCTCATGTGTCTCCCGGGTGAGATATAAAACCAAGGGCTTGACCTCTTTGGGCCATTAAAGACCTGTAGTTCCTCTCTTGATTTTCTGTTTCCTAGAAGAATAGCAGTAGTATTAATTCTGTGGCCAGCTAAATTCTAACTTGGGTAATTATATTCTCACCCTATGTCCCCCTGGAGATTCAGTCAGGAAAGTAACTCTTTGATCATGCTGTTAAACCCTACTGCATTGGGCTTTGTAACATGGCAGGTGAGGAATGGCTACTAGATTCTAGATGCCCCTCTCCACTGGTTTAGTGATCCTATTTCTCTAAGTTCTGCTGAGGTCTTGAGGATCCTTCTGGATGGAAGCTGCTGAACTAAGTGGGAGCTGTTGTTAGATGAATCTTAAACTAAAAACAGTGTGTTGTTCTAAGCTAGAAGCCTTGATGAATTTTAACTTAAGCTCCCAACTATACTTGTCAAAGTAACCAAGAAATGGACAGAGGTTTGGATTTCATAATGTATGTATGTATGTATGTATGTATGTATGTGTGCGTGAGTGTACACACACAGAGAGACATGTGGTAAAAAAAAAGATAAAATTAAGTATCTATGTGCATATACTCTTGTCATCATAAACATTTCAAGGAGCCAATTTGGTCACTGTTTTCAGTGAAGAGTGACATGCCAGGGAAATAGGGAAATGTGAACATTCACAGTAGTACTTTAGTACCACTTTTCAGGGAACCATGTTTTAGAGTAAAAAAAAATTTGTAAATGAAGACACTTTAAAATTATGGGAAGTGTGAGTATTAGCATGCATATGGTGTAAGAATTAATTATATTCATTTTTTACAACCTATTGAGTCTAATTGGTGATATCTATATGTACGTGATTGGAGGCTACCATGTTCAACCCATAATGGCCATACTCATAATAAGGTACATGTGTGATTATCATTAAAATACATTGTATACATATATGAAATTCTCCAAGAAAAAGTAATATTATAATTACATAAATAAATAATTCTGAACTTCTGCACAAAATTTTAAAATACTTATGATGTGTCAGTTTGATCATTTTATGAACTTTAATTTTTCTGGATGCTAAATTTACATTTAATAATTAATACAAAGTACCATGGAACTCATTAAAAACAAACTGAGAAAATTATAATCCCAACCGTAAGACACACTATTACAATAGCCTGGAAAAGAAAAAATAGAATGCTGTCAACTCCCTTTTGTAAAAATCAGTGCTAAGAAATGCCTTATCCTAAACACAGTATCTTATTGGCTGTGCATAAAAAAGATCCTGAGGTGATACATGATTTGAATTCCAAGGCTCCACACAGAAATGTCAGCAAAATTCTCTGACCCAATGTGCCCTTTGATGAACATGGGACCAATGTCCCTGGCAGAGGAGACCTAGGCACTTCTATAGCTGCAGAGGGCCCATGCTGCTGGGGCTGGGAGCCTGTGAAGTGCTAGAGAAAGCTGGGGTGAGCCTGCAGAAGCCACCCAGAGCCCAAGGCATATGGTGTTCCCTCAGTTCTCCTTGCTGCTGGAGGTAAGCAATAAATGAAATATCAAAGCACTGATGAAATGTTCATCAAATGGATGCCACTACACAGGCTCTTATCTGTACTACTCTGAGAAGACCAAAAAATGTGTTCAGATGTTACCTTTTGAAATCTCCTCTTCATCACAGCCTGGAAATAGCTGCAGCAGTTGGAGTTCACTGAGTACTAGCTTCATGCTAAGACTTCTTTGGGAGCATCATACACTTCAGTTCACTTACAACTCACAATAAGCAGTGGAGATAGATGTAATTATTCTCCAGATACCAACACTGGCATGCAGAGGAGTTAACCAATATATCCAGGTAGAACCCTAATTCATACACTGGAGGCAGAATTGAATCCTTCTCTTTCCACTCCAGAGGCCTTACATTTCAATACCATTGGAGAAATTGCTGTGAACAGTCTTTGTGTTTTTCCCCCAAAATTGGGTATCATCTTGTATGAAAACATTATTTTGACCCAACTTCAGGATCTCCAGGATGGCTCTTAGGACCTCTGTACAAAATGATACCTGGTATTCCACTCAGGAGCAGAACACTGCTCAGTTGGAATACCATTTTAGCCACCTGGATTTTGCTTTATAGAAGACAGAGGTGCCCAGCATTGTGCCTTCCTATGACATAGCCCTGATACTGGCTGGGTTGCTAAATGAGTCACAATGTCGGAACAGTCAACATGGATTTTATCTATAAGTGGTAATCATAATACAGACTGGAGTAGAAATAGAATAACAATTTACAGTCCTTTCCTCCTTCACACTGCCCTTGCTTTTTTCTTTTTACTCATTCTTTTTCTTTCTTGTTCTCCCATCCTCTGTTAATCTCTATCAGTGTAGATTAGTAAATAGCACCTTACATTGTGTGTTTACACTACAGTGAAAGCTTAATGCCCCACTACTCAGCTGATTAGGCATGCAACCTTGGGAAGCACATCCCAACTTGTTTGACATCTGGTGGCAGGCAGAGAGCTCCATCACCCTGTTAGAGATACTCTTGAATGGGACCAATTTGGATACCAGAGATGGCAGGGGCTGAGGATCCTAAAAAGCCAAGGAAGCCATGTTTCTACTCTCTGTATCCCATTCATTTTGTTTTCACTACAATTCATTGCCATCTTCAAAGATTCAGCTATGAATCTCAAAGCAAGTCATCAACCTAATTACTAATCACAATGGCAAACTTCCACCTTTGTATCTGACCTCAAGATTGACAATGTCGGTCCTTCTGTTTCTTGATCATGCTCAGGGTTCCAAAGTGAGACTTGGGCTTTGATGTTTTTAAGTACTCATCACAGTCTCTTTTGATGGTTTCCTTGCCTTCTTTCCCCATGAATAAATATGTTACCTTGGCTTTAAATATCATTTATAAAATACCTCCATTTTCCTTTCCAACACATCCATTTATCTATGCTTCTAGCCCAGTGGTTCTCAACCTTCCTAATGCTGAGACCCTTTAATAGATGGTTTTAAAAGATGGTCAGTCTTAGTCTTAAACTGATACACATAGTTCTTGGTTGGATGTCTCTTAAAGGATTATTTATTCTTACCTTCTGTGTTCTATGATTCTCAGCAAGTGTTACTTGACTCCATGGTTATTGCCAATTTTATTCTCGGTGTAAATATAGTTCCTCTTCACTTTTTACTAAAATGTAGCAATAACTTAATTTATACTTATTTTTATAATTACATGTGTGTACAATGCATCATTATCACATTTGGCCCATTGCTCTCTCTTACCCCTCTCTTACTTTTTTTGGCTCTCTTCTTTCAAATTAGACCCTCCATCTCTCCCTCCCTCCGTCTCCCTCCCTCCCTCTCCTCCTCCCTCTCCCTCCTCCCTCTCCTCCCTCCCTCTCCCTCCCTCCCTCCCTCCCTCCCTCCCTCCCTCCCTCTCCCTCTCCCTCTCCTCTCCCTCTCCCCTCTCCCTCTCCCTCCTCCCTCCCCTCCCCCTCCCCTCCCCCTCTCCCTCTCCCTCTCCCTCTGTGTGTGTGTGTGTGTGTGTGTGTGTGTGTGTGTGAGTGTGTGCAATGCACTCTTACTGCATTCACCCCATTGTTCTCTCTTACCCCTCTCTTAATCTCGTTGACTTACTTCATCTATGTCTCTCTGTGCTTGTTGTGTGTGTGTACAGGTAAGCAAATCTGTATGATTCTGATCTCAGGAGCCATGCCATGTCAGAGGACAGTATTCCAATGGTGCTCCTCTCCATCCTTCTGTTTTTAAAATCATTATGAATCCTCTACTTGATGCTCTCTGGGCCTTGCAGGGGTGATATGTGCCTTATTTAGGGTTGAGCACTTGATACTCAAATAGCTTTTATAGACTGTCCTTCTTTAGCCTTTCATACCATCTTCCATAGAGTGAGAAGCTATCCTTTTCATGTTTGTGGCAGTCTGTCACATTGGTCACCCTCAATATACTTTGTCAGCACTCATGTTCCAGAATAGTCCCAAATACACAGTGGGCTTGCATTGGCTAATACAGTCACTATTATGATAGAGTTGAAGACTTTGTAGGTGTAAGATCATCAGGGCTTTGCTTTAGGAAGACCTCCCTTTGCAATCCTGAAGCATAATATAAGGAAGATAGATGGTTGGAAATTGAGTTCTGGGGAAGGGGCGGTATGTAGAGGAACACGGCACTCCAGCTATGTCAGTCCTGAAGGAGAGTGAGACGTCTTGAATTCTCAGCCCCTTCTGAGTCCTCAGACAGATGCAGCTGTGCAGACTCCAGCCAACCCTCCAGTCCCCAAAGAGGACTGCCTTACTGAACCTGGAATCACAAGGGCTTAAACACTGATGCTATTTTTAGCCTCTAAAATGTGAGGTGTTTTGTGATGGAGGAGAAAAAGAGAGACATTCTGGCTCTGGTGAAAATCCTTCATTGGTTTCTCCACAGGATGAGGTGAGAATTCCATAGCTGGTCTGACCTGCAGCATCAGGACCCAGCAGCCCTGTATCCCCACCCTCTTTCTTTCCTCTCTGCACACGGTATACCCCATCCCAGCCAGGTGTTCACTGTGACTGCACAGACAATTCCTCACCCTTAACAATTTGACCATCCATCCCCTTACCATGACTCATTCCAGGAAGAGTCACACACCTACACTGTGTATTCCCACAACCCTTAGTCACAAGGACTAACGAATGTGCTTGTTTGCTTGCTGCTACTATTATCTTTGTTTTTTGCATTCATTTCTCTATCAGATTTAAAGATCAAGTAATGCCTAAATCTAAGACATGCAGGTACAGAGCCACTAGCTTCCTTCTGTGGACTCTGACTGGGTCACTCTTACCTCCATTATCCTTTTGCAACACATCCATTTTTCTATGCTTCTAGCCCAGTGGTTCTCAACCTTCCTAATGCTGAGACCCTTTAATACAGTTCCTTATGTTGTAGGGACCCCAGCAATAAAATTATTTTGTTGCTACTTTGTAATTGTAATTTTGCTACTTTTATGAATCACAAGGTAAATTTCTGATATGCAGGATATCTGATATAGGACTCCCAAGGGGTCATGACCCCCTTGTTGAGAACCACTGCTCTAGGCAGCCATCAGGTTTCCTCTTAGACACCACTTTTTCATGGTTGCCTTTCTTAAGACTATGGAACCTGCCCCATCTGTAAGTTTCATTTACAACAAACCAGCCCCATGGTTGCTATTTGAAAACATCTATTTTCCAAAATAAGAGTTGAATTCGAGTTACATGTACAGTAAGCGTATCTATTTCTTAGACAAGAGTTCACTCATATATAGAGTATGTTATAGCATATTAAGAGTATTTGTGTATAGTTTTCTTAACTGTAAGCCTTGCTATAAGTGATAAGTTAAATTTTACTACAATTTTTTAAACCATAATAAATGAACTACAAATCTTGAGAGCATAATCTTAAGATGCCTTTTTGAGGCCTTTTTTTCCCTTTTCTTTTTTCTTTTTTGGAGCAGACTACAGAGAAAAGATTTTAAGAGTGGAAAGAAGAAAATCCTTAGAGATAAGAGACATTTAGAAGTGTAGAGTGGAGAAAGCTTAGATATAAGAAATTTGGGGATCATTTGTTGGTGGCAGAAGTTGTTACCATTTGAAAATTGAATGTTTGGTCCATTTTAATCATTGATTGAGCTGTATTGAGACCAACCTGTCTGCTGCAAGACTTCCATAAAATCTCTTGAGTCCAAGGAGAAAGAGAAGAACGGTTGAAAAAATGAACTCCCCTAGTGGGAGGGTGTGAGGAAGCTGGAAGCCCAGGGGGCATAAGAGACAGAGAAGGCAGCTCCAAGGGGAGGCCAGGCAAAGGGTTGCATTATAGGCTCAGAAGGGCTTAAAGAAGCTATGGGCTTTCCAGGAGGGATCCCAGAGGACCAGGGTTATAAAGTATAGGAGCTCAGCCCATAGGAGGATCCCAGTATAATAGAAGCCTAGGAGGGCTTAAGGGAGCAATGGCAGGTAGAAGGAGAGGAGATGAGGAAAAGGTTACAGGCCCAAGAGGGTATAAGGACACTGAAGAACTTAGTAGGTAGTTCCTAGGGGGAGACAAGGAAGCTACAGGAAGGAGAAGAGAACAAAAGGGAAAAGAGTCGATAAGTGTCCTAGTGACACAAGTTTCATTGCCAAGGAGTCCCCAAGTAGACTGAGAAACCTGTCAGAGAGAAATGTCCCAAATGTCACAGAGGAGAACTATCCTTTTCTATGTGATAAGGGGCAACTGGGCAAGAGAAGTTCCTGGCACACCAGTATGGCTTTGGTAGTAATAGTAGACAGAGCAGTCAGCTCTGGGAGGACGCTTATCCAAACGGCAGGAGAGAAGAAAGCAGCTGAAGAGGCAGGCTGGGAGAGGCTTTTGGGAAAAGGGGGAGGTAAGTGTTTTTAGATGATGCTCATGTGGAGGGTGTCTTAGGCTCTAGGGGCCAGAGCAGATGAGGAGAGTCAACTGGTTAGAGCCGGCAGAGTGAAGTAGCAGCTGAAGAGGCAGACTCTAGGTATGTGTGTGGCAGGAGCCAACAGAAACAAATGGTCTGTACATGCCTTAGGAGAATCAGCTCAGCATCTTGGTTGAGAGAGGCCTTGTCCCTTGGAAGGGAGCTCATTTATACCACTCCTGGTTTCTTTGAGACCTACCACCAACCATAAAGCTAGTTCTCACCTTACTTTTGCCTGTACCACACAGGAGAAACAAAACGCTTAGTATCAGATGACTTATTTGCCTTTTTATCTAGAGCAATGCCTATCTCTGAGTGTACATTGTAGAGATGTTCACACCCACAGAAGAGCAAAGGAAAGGCTGAATGAATGAATGACTCTTCATATATGTGAGCTCACAAGTCCCGGATTTTTAGGGACAGTCATGTTTCAAATGGTCCATGCCAGTGCATGTCTCTGCATGCACAAATCCACTTGCCAAGAATTAGTTTGGAAAAATAAGATCCATGTACCCATGAGAGTAAAGGAGGGTGGGAAGAGTACCTTTCCCTTATTGGGACTATTCACTTTCTGTGGTCTAAACTTGTATTAACTTTTATTAGCAGCCATATCACAGTTAACTCATAATGAAATTGTGGTCAAATAAAGTCCCCAGGTCTCTTTCACATGAACAATTGTCAAAATGTATAAACAAACTGGTTGAATTAATAGCTAGGAACAGCTAATAGGGAAACCCTATTGCTTAAAATGCAATTCTTTCCAGGCCAAATGTTCACCCATCTTAACAGTAATTGCACAATGTATTTGCAGCTAAAGCCTCATTAAAGCTTCATGCTCACCTGCACTCCAGCAGCTCTGAGAGGCTGCATATGGGTTAGGGCAATGGCCAGGTGATTGCCTCCTGGGCTTGCCCAATTTTGAATTTCAGTTAGAGCCACAAAAGTCTATGCCTTTGTGCCTTGAGTTATTATAGGGAGTTTGTATCCCTGGGGAGTTCAAGCAATTCAGAAGCAGCAGGAAGAGGCAGGGAGGCAGGTGAGCAAAGAATAGAGCACTGTGAGAGGCATTGTGACACCTTGTTAATTATTAACTTTGGCAGCAGGTACTCAAGTTAACCAGAAAGGGAGGGTGGACCTCATTAGGTATCCAAACAGCATTTCTAAAGGACAGATATAGTCCAGAAACAGGCTGTTTTCATGGGGTTGACCATAAAAAAGGCACATACCTTGAGTGCTAGACAACCTGGATACATTCCAGAAGGCCCCACCATGTAACTGTGCAGTCCACACAATACATACTGCTCTCACTGCAGACTGGAAACGTGGCATAGGAATCCAGTGGCCTCTGAGAAAGGAGGCATAATAGGTTTGAAGGCCAATTTTTAACCCAAGGTAAGATGAATTGTATTCAGGAGGAAGGGATAATTATTCCAACTACATTAAGGCACTTGTTTAAACTTCATTTTAGTTCAGTCAGGATAAAGGCATTGAGCATGAGCCTTTTGAGATATATGTATACGTACACACACATATATGTATACATATATATTTACTATATATATATATATATATATATATATATATATTTCACTCATCTTAAGAGTAGTTGCATAGTGTATCAGCAGCTAAACAGACTGTCCTGCAGGATGTGGGAGACATTATGTATGTAAGGTAAGGGGCTTGAATAGATCCAGGTGAAGAAGCATATGTGAGACCTAGCAGACAACAGATATGGGGCGCCCATGAAAAATGTACAGCAAAGAGCTTCAGGTCACCTTAGCATTTCTCCCATGTGTTTCTGCCTTAGGCCAACTAACCTGGGATCCACAGTGTGGGATGAAGGAAGATACAATTTCATAGACTTAGTATGATGATTAAATGTAGCTATAGAAATAAGTTTCGCTATAGCAGAACCTCAGTATGTAGAGGGGACTTGTCTGTGCTGGCCTTGCAATCAGACAAGGAGTAGCAAACTGAAGGGTGTTACAATAAATCTTTCTGCCAAAAGCCGCCTGAACCCCACCGCCAAGTGTGAGCTTTATGCCAACCGCTTGCCTGAATTAGCCCAAATGAATACACACAAACTTGTATTAGGTACAAAGCTGTTTGGCCAATGACTAGGATTCTCATCTGTTAGCTCAGTCTTAACTATCATAAACCTTTATATTTTATAAGACTTATCTTATCGGATGCCTTAACGGCACCCCTCCTTGCCAGTGGATCACATTATGCCGCTGGAGCAGGAACAGAGGGGTAAAGAGGGCCCTTCCTGTTTCTCCTTTGCTTAAATATGAGTCTCCTTGCTATGTTATTTCCTGTCTGGATCATCACTTCTCTACTACATTTCCCAGAATCCTCTTTGACTCCTAGTCCTGCCTAACTTGCTGTTTCATTGGCCAAGCAGAACTTTATTAAACAATCAACAGGATAAACATACACAGAAATACTTCCCCCATCAGAAGGGGTTGCCTGGAGGGTCACCCGAATGTCCTAAGCCTACTTTGTGCTGCCATCAGAGTGTGTTAGGTTGGCTAATGGACTTGACCATATTTTGAGCTGTACTATGTTGCCAACCTGCACCATCTCAGAGCTATGCAGGCCTTGGGATGGGCTGTGTATAATGAAAATGGGCTCAAAAGATAGACATCCCCAAGAAGGCATCTCCTGGAGGTGTGCAAGAGATACATGAGGTGTGTGGTCCGTAGAGATGAAGGTAAAAGTCACACTTAAACATCAAACTTAGATGTCTGCGGACCTCATTTTTAACTGTATGTGTAATGTTCCAACCACAGAAAATGGAGGGAGCACTAGAAAACCCAATGATAGAGTAATGCAGTTGTTGAGAAATGGCCTCTCTCATTAGTGTTTTGCAGCACTTTTCACCTGTTACATATTGACATACTTATCTCTATTAGTCAGTTCCCTCTGTAACCTCACATGTAGCCACAGATGAGGCAGGCCCCACAAACATTCCTGTTGTTAGTGAAAGAAAATCTGTAGGATAAAAAGTCCAGCAATTTTTACATTTTTTGTGGTCTGTCCTTCCTCTCTACCTGTTGCTTTGAAGACAACCTGAAGCACTTGAAGTATGTAGGGGTAGAATTTTACAATAGACACTTTCTCTTTTTACTTATTATTTTGATATTTACCTATCATAAAATGAAATTAAATTCTCAAAGACTACCACAAGCAACCTCCTCTTAGGCTTAAAACCCACATATATAGATTGCTCATAGATGTAACTGAAGAACCCTTAAGTGTTTCCACAAGAAATTGGAGGCAGCGCTGGAAGCTTCCAAGCCCTGTATATCTCTTCTAATCATAGTGGCATATATATTATTTGAAATATGGATAGGGACCATGTTGTTAGGCCCTCCTCAACAGTGATTACATAGTTTCTGCCAAATGGCACTCCATTCAAAATATTAAAATCAAATGTAGCATGTTCTCAGCCTGCAATGCAAAGATTTCAATGTATGACATTGAAGTCCCAACATAGCCTTTGGAATCTAGGAATCCCTGAATGCATTTTTACATGTGTCAACAAGTAACATGGGATGTTTCAGGCTGTTTCCCCAGGACTGTTCACTTTGCATGGTGGAATCTGTTACTGGATTCCTTCTGGGTCCTGTCACTGCTTCAGCCCCCAAATTACATGCAGAGACTTTATTAGTTACAATACTGTTGGTCAATGACAACGCCAGACTCGTGTCCTCCCAGGATCACATGGCGAATTCCTACTACATTTCCCAGAATCCTCCTTATCGCCTAGTCCTGCCTATCTTGCTTCCTTATTGGCCAACAGTGTTTTATTCATCAACCAGTAAGACTTTCCCCATCAGGAATCCTGGTTTCACCACTGAGTTTTCTCCAGATTTGGTTGTTCTCAACACACACAACATTAACTGGAAGACCAGCTCTAAAACAAACAAATGAGCTGACCAGAGTCATGGCATTTCATTGAAAATGACCCACACCCCCACACTCATTCTACTTGCTAGTACTGTTCTCTTCTTCTCAAAGGGAGTCATAGTATTAGGGCACAGGAATGAATGGGCTCCCTCTTTCACTGAATGCAGCTGGTGGCATATCTAAAATCAAATTCATCTCCTTGCAGGAAAAATTCACACCAGCACAGTATCTTGATTTCTTCCCATTTAAATTAATAAACTAGAAAAAAATGAAATGTCATAAACCTGTGTAATCCCAGCATTTGGGAGGCTGGAGTAGGAAGATGAAAAATTCAAGGTCATTGCTTAGCTACATAAGTTGAAGGCAATCTAGCAGACATGACCCACTGATTCAAACCCCAAAGAACCAATAGAACAAATGAAATATAATAGGCAACTCATCAGATGCTTCCTGGCTTGACCTCACTGTTCAGCAATTGGATCCCACACCTTATGAGGAGTTCAAAAATGTCCATGTTTCTAACGAAATACCCTGCATTAAAGAACTAGGATGGAAAGAGAGAATGGCCACTTCTGCTTGGTTTAAAGGATATAAGGAGTGATGTTCCTGTTGAAAGCAAGGATCTTGGAAGTACATTCAAAGCAATCAAGAATCTCAGGAATCAGCATGTGTTTAGAAACTATAATCTCCCCTAATTGAGAGTGGGAGCTCCAGTTCAGCCTCCTTGTTCTGTTAATTGATTCCTAGATCTATTCCCCATTGATCCAGTTAGTGGGTATAGCACACCTTGAGAACCAGGAAGCTGCAATCGAGGTTTCCGTGCTTTCCCAGGATGCATTTTGATCTTCTGATGTTACAGGTGAGGGAAGGTGCCAGCAATGTGGGCTTTCAGTTTAACCTATAATGGGAAGTGTTTACTGAAACTAAGGACTTTGTTAGGTTAGGAAATGGTTGCTGCTGAGAATAGCTACATTTGAAAGGAACTAAACTCTCATAAAATACCACGCTTTCAAATTGATTTGGGATCCAAAATAGTAAGCCTTTCAAATAAACCACTGTGCATATTTTATTATTGCCTGCATAACCAGTGACCAACACATCTTGATTTATATGGAAATAAAAATATTTATCACATTTATTTTTATCACATATCATTAAATATAGATGATGTCAGCCAGTTGCCAACTTATACTTTTCTATCTTTGAGATGCAAGGACACTTTTAGAGATACTGTATAGATGTGAGAGTTCCTTTCATAGATTGACTTCTTCCCTGGATGATGGGTGATGTGAGCCTTTATTATATCCTTCCTCTGTGGGAGGTGATGGGCTAGGAAGCCCTTGTAAGTTACCCCACATATACACTACCTTCTGTAAAGCAGACTGAGGAAAACAAGCACTTCCCTCTTTATAAATGACAAGACTGAGTTTCAGATGAGACAAGCCATTGGTATCTTGCTGCTAGGACATGGTACAGGTGGCATTTTGAAACAAATAATATCTGATTTTATACTGGCCTTCATTCCTTTTTGAGTGTGTGCATGTGCATATACTTGTTCATGTGTGTATAACATGTGTGTGGCTACATGTTCATGCCTGTGTGTAAACTAGAGTACAACCTTGGGTGTTGTGGCTCAGATACTGTCTCCTTGTGTGTGGGCAGAGGAGGTGGCACAAGGACTGGATCTCATTAGCCTGGCACTCATCAAGCAGGCTAGGCTGGTTGGTCAGAGAGTTCAGGGATCCTCCTTTCTCCATCTCCTCAGCTCTGGGGTTATAATCACATACTACCATGTCTGGCTTATTTTGCATGTGTTCTGGGGACCAAACTTAAGTATTGGGGCTTGTGAAATGTGTGCTTAACCAACTGAGCCATCTCCCAGCCTTGTTGCCTTCTTATCTTCATGGTGTTCTCTAAAAATTTTCTTGAACTTCAGCAAGTAAGCAAAGTACTCCTTCCTCAATTTGCCATGCCCCTTCTGAAATGTGTATCCCTCAGCCTATTAACATGGAGTTAGGACTCTTTTGGTCTGCCCACACACACCCCCGCCCCGTGCCCTCAGGGGAGGCGGGTTGAAATCAGGGGGATGTTACATGCACTCAATGTAAGTGCCCATTTACATAGTGGCTGATTGCATTAACATCTGCTCACCCACCACCCCATCAGATCCTGTAGCAAATACTTATGAATGTGCAAAAGAATCCACTACTCTATGTGCATATTTTGAGACCAGGTAGATGGATCATGTGGCATGAGTATTCACACAGTATTGTGCATAATGTAGGGTGTGATCATTTTCCAGCATCTGTAAGCGAGATGAAGTTCAGTGGCCACACATAGCTTTCTGTCTTTGAAGGAACAATACTACTATCCCACAGACGCCTATAGGCATATAATGGGTCTGTTGCAGGCATGGAGTTGGAGACGTGCAGGTGCTATGGTCACTGAGTCCTCCCCTGTCAAGGTAAGCTGTGAGGATAGGTAGCTTTTATGTCCTTGATCTCACTGTGCCCTCATTTTCTGGTGACTGGGACCAGGGCTCTTCAGTATTTTCTCCTTGTTAATTGAATGACTAGTTCTGGATAATGGATAATTCTCAATTTTCTATTTTTAGAAAGTATATAAATATCTAAATTAGATTTAGGCAAAGTGAGCTGCAGCCTTTGATATGCAGAGAGCATAATTAGGTTGCTGCGTTTACCCACCCAGTCGCAAGCAAACTTTAACTCATTAAGCTGTGAAGGACTTTGATGAACCTTTGAACTAGATAAAAATATGCCAGTCACGGCCAAGTTCTCCTCTCTTCTTTGAGAACTTTCAAAGGAGAGAAAGTGACTAATGTGTTTGGTTTTGTAACATCACCCGCCAGCTCTGATCGGCTCTGAAGGCTTCAAAGGCTACTTAACCACCTCCAAGCCAGATGGAGGCATTTAGGGCAAGCTAAAAGCATTGTCCTTGGCATTAGGAGCCCTGTGGCCCGGCTGCAGCTCTACTCTTGACCTTCAGTCGTCAAACCTTTTAGGCCTCCATTTCTCATCTGTGAAATGAGGATAACCAGCTGTGGTACTGAGAGAGGTTCAGAGTGGTGCTTTTTCGGGGAAAGACTGGATGTCAATCCCAGACACAGACACAATGTGAAACTCTTGTTTCCAGTCCAGAGTGTCCCTCACCCAACTATCTCTAGCTTAGCAGGTTCCTGGTTGCCTAAAGCCTGTCTGCACTGCTTAAGGCCTCAATACCTTTTTTGATATTCTTTACTGGATCAAGAATTCCCCAGGGCCATAGGAACACATGTGACAAGCACAAACCCTATATCCAAGCATCCACGCCCACCATGCTCACCAGGAATAGCCCCTGCCTCTTGGGCTCTGGGCCACTACAGCATTTTATGCCACGCAAACTAGACTTGTCACATTAAATCTTGCTCAATATTTTTATATACCAGCATGCATTAGGTTCCTGCATCAGGAACATTCTCTAGTTTCTCAGCCCTTGTCTCTTTTGCCCTTGGTTCAGAGTCTAGCCTTATGCCTGGGACCACCAGGTTGCTTCTCATCTCTACTGAGACCTGACTCTAACACACAGGCCTGGTTTCCTTTACCTCCATCTCACAGCTCTTAGCCATACTCTGCCTAGTTCCATACAAGTGCCCCACGTTCCTAACACATCCCCTCTTCCATTCGTCATTGAGGTGTGAAGAGGCTGTCTGTTGCTTGGGTTTGGACCCAGCCCTGGGACTGACAGTGCTCTATAGAAATCCTCTGTCACCCCAGCCTGGTTGTTCTTTCTTGGATTCATTCTACTACGGAGCTAAATGCGTCCTTAGGTGTAGTTCTACCGGCCCCACTTCATTTTGTCACAAAAACAGTGATATTTAATTCTCAATAGAGAAATTCAAAGGATGGTCAGTAGCATCTGAAAATACTATCAGTGTCACCAGAAAGAAAAGACACGTGACCCACAAAATGGGTTATTAGCTTCATCTTTTTCTTTTTTTTTGCTAAGCTTAAAAAATGCCTAACATAATTGCGATTGACTTTAAACAAACACATTTGGTGAACAATAGTTTAAGTTTGAAGTGCTGTAATCTTTCAAAATTCTCCTTAAATCACATGTGCATAATTTCAAACAAATAAGGCTGAGTAATCTGCAGTAATTTCTTAATTGCAGCATTATTCATTGTAACTAAAGCTCAGTAATAATTCTGCAAAACAAAATTAAGGTCTGAGGGTATAACTTAGTGGTAAAGGACATTCTTAGGTGGTAATTGAGACTGGACTCAATTACCAGCACACACACACACACATAAACGTGTCCATATACAAACACACACATTCACGTACAAACATACGTACATATACAAACACACACACATTTATATAATGAAATGCCATCCATCTGATGAAAAGGATGGTATACAAACAATTTGACTGACCTAAAAAATAGTTTATAATACATAAGTGAAAAAGTAAATGAGGGCCTAAGATATATTAGGGTATTAACTAATGTACAGAAGATTTGAATATATATATATATTTTTTTTTCAGAAGAATACAAAGTAAACATTACTATTATGAAAGGTACTTATGGGTCTGTATTGCTTCTCATACTTCTTTAAAGGTAGTATCTCAGTGTGCATCTCAGGTTTGTCAGAACTTGTCGTCCTCCTGTCTCAGCCTTTCTGATTGCTAGGCTTACAGATATCTGCCATTTTCTTCAGCTTTCTACAGTCATTTTGTCACTTAAAATACATTCAGAACTAGCATGGACTCCTTCAGCCTTCTGTGTTACATTCTCACTCCTTTGCCATCATTCTCTCCCAGCTCCACACACTTGAAGTGTAGTACATATGTTTTTTGCTTCAAAATTCAACTACTTGGATTTCTTCATATTACAGATGTAACATGGGATGTTCCTGTTCCATCTTTTTGTGACTAATTCCCACATAATCTCTTTGCCAGGGCCAAACAGGAATCGGCTTTTACCATTTCTCAACACACCTGGTCCTTCATTTCCACCATTCTCACAGCATCTACACCTTTCTCCTTCCTACAACCAGACCATTGCGGTGATAAGCCAGGTCCTTATCAGCCATTTCTATATTCTCCTCACATGGTGGCACCATCCTCAGTCAGCTGATTTCATAAAATACAGAATGATCCATAGATTGATAGATGCATGCATTCCTCTCTAAGTGACAAAATCCCTTGTGTTCATGGAGCCTTCTTCCTCTACATTCACATCCACAGAAGGATGATGTTTGGCATATGAACATGAATATGGAACATATAGCAGGAAGCAGTGTCCAGGTTGGTCCTTGGCTTCCATGAGTACTCGTTCTCCAAACAGAAAGAGGATGTAGGGTGGAAGTGTTCTGGGCACATCCTCACCTCTACCTTCCTAATCTTCACACATTTTAGATGTGAGATACCCTCCACAGGACTATGAGTTTGAATCATTGGCGCCCAGTGGATGGCATCATTTGGGAAGGTGTGGAATCTTCCAGAAGTGGGACCAGTCTGGTAGAAAGTAGTCACAGTGGCAGGCTTTGAGGTTTGCACTCAGTTCTGGTTCCACCCTGCATCCTCAGATTCCTGGTCAGTCACAGTGTGAGAAGGAACAGCTATTCAACCTGGCCACTACAAAGCCAGTCACTTAGCCTCCTCAATTCTTATTATGAACTGAAATCCCTGGAAAACATGACTTGTAATCAACCTCTTTTCTTAAGTTGCTTCTACAAGTGTTTTGTGACAGTCACAAGAAATGCAGCTAACATACTATGCAAAAAAAAAAAAAAACACTATATTCTCATCCATCTTATGTCTGGTCTATTGCCTCAAGATGTAAAAAGATCTTGGGTACCCAAGAAAAAGACTGAACTCATTCAGGCATGCATATTACTTTTTCCAATTCACTTCAGTTGTCATATCACATGGGAGCAGGGACTTCACATTCTATTACATAACAGTTCCATGATCACACTTTTTTAAACTTCTGCTGTTTTCTTCATTTTACAATTAGGATGCCAGTGTGTGATGGTCGGCATGGAATACATATCAATGCATTACTCTGAACAAAATAGTACTATCATTTATTTGTATTAGGAATCTGACTTGGCTGGTAACTTTTACAAAGAGAACCTATTTATCATGTAGTTTACTTGATGGACAGTTCTCATAAACTAAATGAGCTGAATATGAATCTCCAAACATTGACAAAATATACTCAAAGTATGTGATACAGAAGAAAATGCTTCATTATGTCAGCAAGAGTTTTGAAATGAAACATTTTAAACAAATATTTTTAGTAGATTATGTATAAATATTTATTACAGAATGCCCCCAAGCAAAAGAATAACTGATATAATTAATTCTCATTTGATAAATCCTGATAAAGCCTTTATGATTTTTTTCCCACTGAGAAAGACATGTGCTATATCTGGGTAGTTTTGCAAATTTATTTTAAAATCTTTTTGCAAGTCATGTTTTTTAATGCTTTTATTCCACAAAACTGAAGAATATACTAGACAAGTTTCCAGCTAGTCATAAAAGTATCTTACCATTGATAAGTCTGCTGCATTTTCTACATATTTTAGAGGGACTTGAAAGGCCACACAGTGGATTTCCATTCCCATCTACTATTGATGGTAAACTTTCTAGCACTTACATTTACAAAAAATGAGAAAGGGGATTTAACGCTAGGTCAGAGGTGATTCTAGCAAAAGGAAAAAGAAAACATTTATAAAATGTAAGCTTTATTTTGACAATTATCAATATTTATAATAAATAATAATAAGTCAATGCAGAAAAATGACTTAGCACTTGAGTCCTGATGCCTTAGTGAAATGATAAACACACCCATTTTCATGTAGCATGGCTTCTGTGTACACAGATGAATGCAAGTGTAATGAAAAGAGCAGTTCAGGGAGAAAAATGAACACTGTAAAATTACTGACTCTGGAACAGCTTGTTAATATTTTTAAACTGATAATGGTGGAGAGCAAATTGCTCTGGTATTTATATTCCATTTGATACATCTCAGAGTGATAGAATGGTTTTCTTTAAAAATATCAGGAGTTATAATCTACAAGAAATTAAATCATTTGCAATAATTTGAACTAGTGATTAAAAATTTAGAAGTCAACCTAAAATATATATGAGAATGCACTTGAGTTTTTAAAATATTTTAGGGTTTATAAACAGAGATGACTGGGAAGCAACTGCCCAAGAGGACAGAATGCCTGGTACCCAGGTGGTAAAAAGCCATGACTGTGAGGGGAGTTTTCAAAGTCCCGGGCAGATGGAGCACAGCTCTTGGCTAGTTTTCTCCAATGAAAAATTGGTCCACTGGTCACAGTTAAGGGAGCAAAGCACACACTATTGTTTTCACCTTCTGAACAGCTCACATGGGTCTCTGCATTTCACTTGTTTAAAAATGAATTCCCTTGAAATTTTATCTTCTTCTGACTATTAATAAAAGGTTTGGTGAATTAATCTCTGTGTAGGAAGCAAACAAGGGTGGAATGAGAAGCTGACACTTGAAATCATCCTCTGAGCGCATTCATACATTGTGGCATATATATACCTGGTTTTCACACACCAAACACCATACCATATACAGCACACACACATACATGCACACACACACAAAATCATATGCAGTCACACATACAAATCATATATACCCCCACATACAAACACACAAATCATACACATTCATACACACAAATCATGCACACTCAGATACAATCACACAAATCATACACACTCAAACACAAATCATATATACTCACACACACACAAATGATACACACTCACATACATACAAATCACATTCAAACAAACACACACACATATGCGTGCATGCGCGCACACACACACGTGCACACACACACACATACACACACACTTAAAGAATGTTGATAAGGATGCTGGGTGAAGGAGAATTTTTTCTCCCTCTGTCCTGGTCAGCACCTAAACTGACTCTCCAAAGAGGGATGAACCCCACTGCTGAAAGGTCGATCATGGAAATGTCTGTGGAAACCATAGTATCTGGCATCAATTTCTACAGAGCAGGGCAGACTGTGTATGACTCTGCCCAGGCCAGGCCATCAAGGTCAAATCTACAGGACTCAGATTTGCTTTAACCTTTCCAGAGAATCCAAGGGGACATTTGAGTAAGGTTTTCTCATATCTGCCTCCTCTGATCTCATGTCTTTTCACTCTCCCTTTTGCTAACTCCACACCAGCTACACTCTACACTTGGGTTTGTCCAGTCTGCCAGCTGCCCCTAGACAATGAGATATTTGCCCTATTGCAGCAGCCCAGAGGAACACGGGGCTTATTTCACTGCATTGCTGTCTCTGCTCCAGTCACTTTCTCTATGAGAGGGCTCCCTGGCTGCCCTGCCTAAAACAATACCCTCTTCACCACCCTCTTGTAGTGCTCTGCTGTTAGCAACTACTCAGGGACAAGAGCTGTATAAGTAGGACCTTCCAGGTCAAACAGGCATATTGACTTACTATTCATGTCAAATGTCAGTCTGACTTAAGTTTGTACAGTTCCTTGAAGACAAGCATTCTCTCTCTCTCTCTCTCTCTCTCTCTCTCTCTCTCTCTCTCTCTCTCTCACACACACACACACACACACACACACACGTATGTGTGTATACATATATATGCATACATGTACACACAACATACACATACATATAATATGCATACATAGACACATACAATAGTATCTAGCACAGATTGAATCTTTGATAAACATTCATTGAATAATATAAGGTTAGCATTACATTCCAAGAATTGTTCTATGTTGTCAAATATTTCTTGATAACATAAATTTTAAAGATCTTTAGAACATATTGCCAAATTGTTTCTCAGGAAGATTTTATCTCTCAGCAATGTTCTACGATAGCTCTCTAATAATATTAATCAAATATCAAAATTACCCCCAATTTGGTAGTCTCAGTGTGCATTTCTGTGATAACTAGGAAGAGTAAATACTTTAGAATATTTATTGGTTGAATATATTTTCCGTATTTATCATTCTATGATTTTTAGCCATTTTCTAGTCAATATTTATTTCAAGGCTATTATGTACTTTGCAATATAGGTGATAATTGCATAATATAGACTATCTGCTCTAGACTTTATTTGGTCCATGAAAGAATAGATTATATTGGAAATAATTATGAGAGTGTTTAGAAATTGATTTTACTGGAAAATAATTAAGAGAAAAGAAATACCCCAAAATTTTACAGAAACGGGACTGCAGAAGCTTCTAAAGCAGCGGTGTTTATTTACTGAGACTCATGGCATTAAACATTGCCTAGTTTTCTAATCTGCTCTGCAAGCTGGGTGACATGGACTCTAAAAGAGGAATCCTTCCACCTCAGTTGGCCATAGAAAAGGATCAATGCAGAGAGGATACGGGATTGTCTGTCTGGTAAGTAAATGGTGGAGTGGCTTAATATCAACTGCAGATTGCATCTAAGAAAATCCAGTTGGGATTAAAGATACCTGTGGTGTTAATTTGCACAACTCGGAAATAACCACACACTTCCTTGTCATAGGTGTGTATTGCAGTTGAGATTCCAAGGGTAGAGTAAGTTCCAAGAGAAACAGAGACAAACCCAGATACTGGCCTGTTGGTTGGGACATAGGATTTGGCCTCCATATTTAACACAGATAATGAGTCAGTACTCCAGAGTCAGTGAATTGCTGGTCTTGAAGTTCTTCGGGAACCTTGTATCTAGTCGGAGACAGGAAACCTCTAAGATGAAGTGAGATAGCTTGAATTTCCAAGAGGCAAATGGCTCTGGCCCATTGTGGTATTCTTTCCTCCAGGAACTAACTGTGCATTGCCTGGAAAGTTTCACCAGAATCTGAACAATTCAGATCACTGTTCTTTCCCCCTTTGGGAAAGGTGTCTTGATCTTGTGTAGATGTCTCATCCCTGTGTAGATGAGATAAGAAGTGTGGAGAGAAAGGACAGAGATCGTGTGAGCTTGTCCTGTGGTCTGGATCAAAGGTGAGCATTTTGAGAGAAGGATTAGGTCCAGGCATGGGAAACTTGCCTCTTCTTAAATGGGGTGAGAACACTCAGAAAAATTAGGTCTGCAGCTCGGAGAGATGTTTCTTGAGGCAGAGGATAGTACTTAAAAAGAGACCCTCCTGGGGTTGATTAGCCTCAAATTGTCTGGAACTTCAAAGGGAGCTGAAAGTTAACTGGGAAAGCATCGGTCCTCTGCGGAGTTAAGAAATTTAGGGAAATAAGAACTATACATCAGAGAGAAGTACTATTTTACACCCAGATTTTTATGCATTTGTTTTCCTTGATCTCAGAAGAAAAATATTTAACCTCAAACTAAAGTAGAAATTTGAAACTAGAAGGCATACTGAAAATCTCTCCCAATGATCCCATATCACAGATATGAAGATGCTGAAGACATGGGGTGGCTAAGCTAGATTACAGTCATGCTCCCAGGTTCACAAGACATCCCCATCCAGTATTCAGAAAATGAACTACATATTCACATAGTGAAAGAGTGCTAGATGTTTAAAACCAATATTATAGAATTTCAGTGAAGTGTTTGCTTTTCAACATAAGGACCTGTGTTTCATTCCCAAAACATACATTAAAAAAAACCTGTGTGTGTGGCACCCAATTATAATCTCAGCGGGGGAAGGGGGGCAGAAACAGGTGGCTTACTGGCTAGCCAACATGTTCTACTTAATGAATGTAGGAGAGACCATGTGTCAAAAATAATAAATAAATAGATGATGGCTTGGAAGAATGACCTTGGAGGTTGTCCTCTGGCATGCACCTCCATGCACACATACATGCATGAACTGATAAAAGATTGCTGCATATGAGTTTTAAAAACATTTTCTATAATTATGCATATTATCAAAGTAACTGAGATAGTTTCCAGTGATAGCAGGATGGTTTCCAGTACATGCAAAGGTCTCAGTCCTATTCCCAACACTGAAACATAAGGACAAAAGCAATCTGACTCATGAGTGTTTCAAAAAGACAGTATGAATTTATTTTAATTTTGTTTTTATATTCTAATACTAATCAAAAGCATAATCATGACTATAAAAGGCAATATAATACCCTGAAAGAGCACCTCATGATCCTAACCACTGTTTTGCATGGTTGTCCTTTTACCCTGTGACTACTCAGTGAGTTACCTGTTGGGACCCATTCCTTTTCATAGACAGTGTAACTAAATGGCAGAGACCTTAGATTACTATCCAAACTCAAACTCACTATCCGTTAATGGTGGAACCCAGAGAAGACACACGAAGAGTGCAATCAATCAATAAATAGGCAAATAAATAAATGCCAACTGGGCTGAGGAAATAACTCAGTTGGTAAAGTGCCTGCCACATAAGCATGACGACCTGAATTTGATCCCTGGCAACCATGTGAAAAGCTGGGAGTGACACCCTAGGCTTGCAATCCTAGTACTGGAGAGGTAGAGTCAGGGAGCTTCTGGGGTTCCCTGCCTAACCAGTCAAGCTGAATCAATGAGCCCCAAGTTTAGTAAGAGTTTCTGGCTCAAAATAATAATAATAATAATAATAATAATAATAATAATAATAATAATAAAGATGAAGAGTGATAGAGGAAGGTTTCTGTTATAGATTCTGTCTTTTACACACACAAACACATGCGCACACACACACACACACACACACACACATGCACACACAAATGCTAGTAAAATGTGAAGCACAGAGCAACTGTCATTCCCCGAGGTTCCATGTGGACCTCATCAGAATATGGACAAATAAGATGTTTGGTTGATTTATCTAGGTATTCCAGGCTTTCTTCTAAGCAGTTGTCATCAGAAGGTTATGATATCTTGGCCCCATGTTCAGGATTGTTCTTACTTGGGGAATGGGCGATCTTGTGTGCTGTGAAGTACTTACAGCCTTGCTCATTCTACACCCATGCTGTCTTTAGGAACTGCCTTTGTACCAACATCTGGTGCACCATTTGGTATTTGGTACGTGGAGAGGAAATCTTCACTTAAGAAGCTCGTGCTGAAAAAGCTGAGCTTTCCCTATGATAATTTCTGCATCTGAGACTGTTGCTCTTTTCAGTGTCAATGCAGGGAGCTGGGAATCGCACTGGGAATGGCCTAACCACCGAGGTGGCGCTATGTACTTTTGTTGGTGTCTGGCTTTGACTTTGCGTTGAATGCTCTTCTCATGGACACAGTTCTCCTCACATCCCATCCCGTCACCTTCTTTTGCTCCTTCATTCTGTCTGTGGGATATACTCTTCATGTGAGCCACTTTCAATTTTGTTAATAGAATCACAGTGCATGAAAATAAATTATACCACAATTGTATGCTCAGTGTACAGACAAAAAATTAGCATTTAAGGACGCTTTCAAGCCCAGCTTCTGGGATCATTTTTGTTCAACCATAGAAACCACCAAAACTTTTATTAAATGCCTAATTACACAGCATAATGTGGACAGAACCATGTAAGTATGAAGATTAGTGTAGCAAGGGCCTTAGAGATAAGTCCACAGAGTGTGACGCTCATGTTAGAAAGGTCAGATGATTTACCCAACGTCATTCAGCTAATTAATGGCAAAGGAAACAAGAGAATAAATGCCCATATGCTCAGTTTTCTGTTTTATATATCATTTAAGATACTAAGAAGCAAGCAAGGCTCTTTAAATACATAAAGTATCTGAGCAGTTAAAATTCCAGGAGAGAAAAATAGGATCACTAGCCAACAAGAAAACCACATGCAGTTACAAATGTAGCTTGGGGTGGCTGGGGTGGAAAAAGAAGTATGTGTGGGGACTGAGGGGAGCAGCAGTGGGAAACCTGCCACACCCGGTAAAGGCTAGAAGGCTTTTTGTGGGGATCTTGGGGAGAATGAAGGATGGTAGAGACACAGGCAAGGAGCAGAAGGTGGTGGTACCTTTGCCTAGCTCTTGAGAGGTCTGAAGAGTCTCCAGGAAGGAGAGGTGCATGTTCATGCTTTGAGATCATCTCTGCACAAGGAAGTGGATAAAATTCAACTAGTGGGTCAAGATGATGTCCAGCTGGTGTACTTGCCTTCTGCATTTTCTAGGGCTGTAACGCAACACTTGAGGGTGGGTGATTTCTTTAAGAGATGTGTTTCCCTCATGGTTTAGAGCAATGGTTCTCAACCTGTGGGTTGTGATCCCTTTCAGAGGTCAAAGGAACATTTCACCAGAGTCATATCTGACATTTACATTATGATTCATAACAGTAACAAAGTTTCAGTTATGAAGTAGCTTTATGAATAACTTTATGGTTGGGGATCACCTCAGCAGGAGGAAGTGTATTAAAGGGTCACAGCGTTAGGAAGGTTGAGAACTGCTGGTTTAGAGGTGGAAAGTCTCGATAGCAAAGCACTTGCTCTCTAAGGGTCTCCTTGGCAGTTGCATCATGTCTGGAGCTGGTGTGAACAATGGAAACCAGAGGATGAAAGAGGAAGGCAGAGAAACCACTCTTGCACTTTTATACCAATTCGCTCTTGAGAGAGTGTACAGCCATTCCACTAGAACTATTTAATCTTTTTAAAGGGCAGTGCCAATAGTGACCTCCTAACAGTTTCCAGCTCAAAAAGATCCTACCACTGAACACCATCACACTGAGGACTAATTCCATCACACACACAAACCCTTGGAACAAAACACCTCCAAACCTTAGCTTCAAGCTACAGCCATATTTCAGGCAAGGAGTAAGAAAGAATTGCACAACGCAGAGTTGGTATTGAGACAAAGAGTGTGTGTGTGTGTGTGTGTGTGTGTGTGTGTGTGTGTGTGTGTGTGTGTGATACTTACACGATCATGTGGGTATGTGAACATATGCATGTGTATGTGCTTGTGTATAGAAACAGAGGTCAGTGTTGGGTGACTTCCTTGATCATTCTCTACCTTGTTTTTGAGATCAAGTTTCTCATTGAGCCTGGAGCTCCCCAATTTGGCTCAAATGACTGTCAACTGAGCCCCAGGGTCCATTTACCTCTGCCCCCTACCCTCAAACACTGGGTTTACAGACACATGCCATCACACCCATCTTTTGTATAGACACTGGGATCCAAACTCAAGTCCTCTTGCTTGCCAAACACTTTCTCCACTGAGCCACCTTGCCAGTCTAGGTGGAGTGTCATAAACTAAGCAAATGAACATTGAAATTTGTTTGATTTGGTGACCAAAATGAGTTGGTGTCCATGGTGATCAATGAAGATGAGGTCAAATTTCAAGAAAAGCTTAGGAGTTTGTAGCTCTTGGCACTAGTTAAGAGGAGTTATCATTCAACAAGAGAAGAAGAGATACAAAATAGCTGTCCAGAAAAGGAATATACCATATGAACATCAATGGTTATTTGACCAAGTAGAGGCCAGCTGGCTTTAGAAATGTGGCAAAGATTCAACCAGGAGTCTAACAGACATCTGGATACTTCATCTGAGTTCTTTCTCTCAGTTGTATTTTATATAGTCACATATATCATTTCCCAGGGGGACTAATTCATGAGAATCATTATACATAATTTACTTTCTTATATGTGTAGGGTGTATGGATGGAGTCAGTGGTCCACATGAGATTGTGCAGAGAAAGTGGAAAGAGTGAAAGATAGCAGATATTGGCCTCCAATATTTATATTTTCAAATTTCATTTATCAGTATATTTGTGTATCTCCTTGTCTGCAAGTACACCACATGGTGCACTGCCCATGAAGGTCAGAAGAGGATATCAGAACCCCTAGTTCTGGAGTTACAGGCACTTGTGAGTCACCATGTGTCTCTGTAAGAGCAGCAAGTGCTCCTAACCACAGAGCCATTTCACTAGCCCATCATCCTATTATTAAATGTCGTGTGGTCAATTGTGATGCTTCTGGAAGTAAGTGAGAAGCATTCAGAGGAGCACAACACAAACCTGGTGGGCTTTAACATCAGAGGAACCAAAATAAGCAAACAGAAATCAAGTTCATACTACAAGACATGATCAAAGATAAATTCACTATACAAAAATAAAGTACAAGTTGCTTGAAAGTGTGTGCACATATATGGAGGCAAGAGGAAAACTGTGGGTGTCATTCCTTCTCAGACAACACCTACTTTGGTTTCTTGGTTTTGCTTTGTTTTTTGTTTTGAGACAGAAACTTTAACTAGGACCTGGAGTGCTTGCCAATTAGGCTAATTCTCTGGAATTACAGGTCAGTGCCACCATTCCTAAATGTCTTACCTGAGTGCCAGAGACTGAACCCAGGTCCTCATGTTTGTACTGCAAGCATTTCACTTAGTCATCTCCCCCACTCCTAAAATAATTTTAAATAGTATAAAGCTATTCCTTTATATCAGTTAGAAACTCATTGCCTGTTTTACTGAGATGAGCTTTTCATGTTATTTTATCAAACTAGATGGTTGATAGATCTTCAATAACTACTTACTGAACCAACAACAGAAGTTTCACTGAAGATTGGACAATATAATTTTGGTTGTTTTCTATGAACTCTGAGTATAAAAAGCCTTCATTTCTTTTCTTTGACCCACATCCACCTGCAAAGCCAAGACAGAGAGAGTGCTTTGCCTTAAGTAAATCAAAATCATTAAAGCCTGAAAATGTGCTAACTCTTACAAAGTTGGGTTTAATGATCCCCCCCCCCGTCTAGTTAATTTACATGGCATCAGTAAATGATTTAAAGATTCTAACTGGAGAAGAAAGAAAAGCCATTTGGAGGGATATATGAGAAACTGTATGTTGAATGTCTTGCTGTAAGTCTTAGTGTGTGGGATATAGTCAGCCCAGGAGTCCTGCATTTCTGTTTGTGGCACCTAAGATAGAACTGTAGCCTTGTGCGTGCTCTGCAAATACTCTACCCGTGAGCTACATTCCCGGCCCAATCTTACCACATATCCCAGATCAAAACATTTTCAGTTCAAAGGCAAGCTGAATGGTTCTTGCAAGGCATGCCTACATAGAATTATTTGGGAATTAATCTCAAAGAATTAATTTTTCTCTGTCAAAAATATGTTCAAAGAAACACTAGTGTGAAAGGCAATAGAGTTGAATTATTGCCACGGTAGTGTTCTATTTCCTTGAAATCCTGCTATTCTGGAGAGATTGTCAAAATTATCCTCTTAGGCATTCCATCTTGTGATAAATAGCACATACCCCAACCTCGGTCATACATACATAACTACCGCTGGAAGGGGGAGGATTAAATGAAGACAGAGGAAGAGGGAATTGGAGATGGCTGGTTCCCCTTATGTCAGCAAGCCTTACAGGTATGCCTTTGCAGCCTGTTTTGGTCTACTGCCTGCTGCAGCAATGTGAACAGAAATGTAATTATATTCCGTGAATAATTGATATAAACATACAAAGGGTGAGCCACAATCACTATTTTTTTTTCATCTCCCCCTTTCAAGGCTCTCTTTCACAGTAGCCGCATATTGGTTCTAGGCTGAGTACCACTTGTATCAATTAAACAGTAACTAATTCAAGTACATTTGCAATCTGTGTTTGAAATGCCAGCCCATACAGTAGTTACCAATTAAGCATGAGGCAGATTAATGGACGTATTGTTCTCCTGGGCGAACTCCAGCACATTATCATTAAGCGTGTAAGCCCCAGTGAGTGAAAGACTTCCATTTTAAAGGGAAGGGAAGGGAAAACACATGCTTACCAAAAGGAAAGAAAATAGAAAGCTGGGTGTCTTATATCATACAGAATTATTTAACAGAGAAGGTGCCGGGTAGCCTTTTGAAAGGAGACGAAATTATGGCTGTTTGGTGTTTTTCTCCATCTCTTTATTTTGTATAAATTTGATCAATGGAAGAGTACAGGGGTGCAGGATATGCGGAGAATAATAGGGAACAAACCATCTTGAGAAATGACTCCTGTAAGTTCACAGCTCCTAAAACAGATGTTCTTTCGAGCTGGCTACAGTATATCATTATCTCCAGAAATCCCAAAGATCAAAGATTCACCATGGAGGGTGAAAACACAGCATATTTACCCTGCAGAAACTCTAAACCTCCACCTGCCGCTGTCCATTGAAGGCACCGTTCCAGGAAAAGATGAGGTGTACATGGAAAGTCAGTGAAATGTCAGTGTGACAAAGTACCTGAAGGAAATCAGCTTAAGGAACAGAGGCTTATTTTCGCTAAACAGTTGGAAGTTTTTAGTCCATAGTTAGCTGGCCCCATTGCCTTGTAGGCTTGTGGTTAGGCAGATGTAGAGACAGTGGGGGCATAGAACCTGCTATGGTACCTGCTACCATTCCAACATCCAGGGGCAGACAGGCACATCCCTGACCTACCTTCTTCCAACTAGGCATCAGCCCCTTTAGGTTCTACCATCTCACAGAGCACCACAGCCTGGATACCAAACATTCAGTACAAGGCCTTAGAGGTCATGTCTCTTTAAGCTGTAACAGTCCATTTTAAATTATAGGCTTATGATTTTTAAAACCCAGTGTAATCATTGCAAATAAAACTGTTTTCATCACTCACTAAGCATTTAATGACTGTTGTAGCTTGTATCAGAAGAAGTGGAAAGAGGCTGAGAATTGAAAGAGAGGAAATTCATTTTAGTTCTGTAGCATGCCTAGATTTCTATGGACAGTTCTATGCCTCCCCTATGCCTCCTCTCCCTCCTCACGTCTACCTTTGTATGCCATCTTGTCAGATCTACAGAAGCCCAATGCCTAAAAAGATATTTAGCCTTTTCTTAGTAAGGAAAATATCAGTTTATTTTATATGCCATTTTTTTCCAGTGCACATGGTGTGGTTAAACACATGGTAACCAAGTTCCCACAGTGTCTAAAATCTGTAAGACTCACACAGCTAATTGTATGAGTTCAATATACAGCACTTAAATATGACCTACAGGGCCAACTCTTTTCTAAATGTATTCACAGGCCAAGTTCTCATTTATTGCTTTTTTTTTTCCTCCCTAACATTCTCAGACACAGTGCTGCTAGCTAGAGTCTGAGCCTGAGCTATGCCAACTTCACGTCTCACAAGGGTGCTTAAAATGGTAGTTCATAAATATGTTCACTGTCTTCCTTTGAGTTGTCCTTCACCTTTATCCCTACCTAGAAAGTTGTGTGCCTGATCTTTGTCCAGATCCCTGGAGGACTCTGATCCCTCCCCAGAGAGGACCAGGAAGTGTGGATGGAAATAGATACCAGAAAAACCTTGAGGGAGGTTGTCAGTGTGTGTGCATCCTCCTTCAACACGTAGTGGCATGTCTAATTTCACATAGGTTGTGTGTGTGTGTGTGTGTGTGTGTGTGTGTGTGTGTGTGTGTGTGTGTGTGTGTGTACACGCACGTGCAGGGGGCACCTGTCTGTCTTTACTGTGGAATGCAAGACTTGCCTCTGGTATAGTTGCCTTGAATGCTAATTCACTATAGATACTTCCCTCTTTGTCATTTCTGCTCTCTGTGCATTTAAAATGGAGCTAGTTTGCCAAGATGTTCAGAGTCTATGGTGTCTGAAACTCACACCGGCACTAGAATAGCCTCAGTATTAGGCCCTCATCCTCTTTCTGGGTCTTGACTCTCTAGCTTCCTCCCTTCCCCTGTTATTGGCCCATTGGTAGAGGAAAAGAAAATGTTGAAATCAATATGAGAATAAATTGCCACATGGTCTTTATTGTGGAGCCAAGGTTTCTACAGAAAATCCTTGTAATCAGAGAAGAGGGAAGATGAGATTAAACTGATTAAACTGAGAAAGTCAAAAAAGGACAACTTGAAAGATTAGCCAGCCGATGCCAGCAAAGCTCAACTCCATGTGCATGCTAAGTGGAATCGTCCTCCTCACTATCAGCCCCTCCATCGGGTGACCTTCGGCTGTATTAGCACAGAACTGCCTGATCCAAGGAAACTGAAAAGCCAGAATGCGGGTGATTACAGCAGGTATCAATATTAGTGTAATGATGCTTCGTTATCATTAGGGAACTTAATTACTTAGGGAAAATGAGAAGGCCCAAAGAGTCACAGCCGTGGTCAGCATCTGGATGAGGGCAGATATTTGAGAATGGCCTCAAATCCAGGGTCAAAGGGAATCAGAAAAGTGGGAGGAAGAAGGGAGTTCAGTTAGAGACTGCCCTGGGCATGGTAGGACTGCATAGCAAATGGCCATGAGAGTGCAAGGAATGGAGTGTTCGATTGTGAAATGCTTTCTACATTACCTGCTGTGTAAGATCTTCTTTGTAAATGCTGAGTAAGTGAAAGGAAGAAAATTAATAGATAAAAATGGTAAGATAAATGTTTGCTCTAATAGTATGCTAAAATGACTAAATTCCCTTAAAAAATATTGATTAAAACTACATTAAAATTTGAATACTGATCTTAACTCCCCCCTTCTCTCTCCTGTGTGTGTGTATTGTGTGTTATGAGTATGTTCTGGTTTATGTGTTTTCTTCAGTTTGTCTGTGTGTTGTGTGTTATGAATATGTTTGTGTGAGTGTTTTGTTTGGTTCTTATGTATGGGTATGTGTGTGTGTTGTGTGTTATTATGTTTGATGTGTGTGTGTGTGTGTGTGTGTGTGTGTGTGTGTGTGTGTGTGTGTGTGTGTAATACTGGTGATTAGCTGGGGCTCTCATGCTAGGCAAGCTCTTTACCACCAAGGTACACCTTCAGCCCTCAGCAATTTTTATAATGGAAAGCTAACCTTATATTCAACTCCTAACTTGCCTTCCATACTCAATCTCTCTCTCTACCTCCCCTCTCTCTGTTTTTCCATAGAGGTTTGCAGTTCTTGGCCTGTCTGGTGTGACACTATGACTCTGAAATTCAGAGTTCAAGCGGGGCACATGTTTTCTTTTAACTCTGATCCCTAAATAGAAACTGAACATTTCAGAACACTCCAAGGCTGTGGTGTGCTGAGCCAAACCAGAATTAGCCCCATTTACTGACCTACAAATAGACTGACCCAACCCGACCTGCCTCTGTCCAAGTGCTGGGCAAAATCCATACTTCCAAATTGAATGAATCACATTTCTTTGCTTTTTTTGTATTTTAGAGTAGGCACAAGGCTGAAGGAAACCAGACTGCATTTGAATGAGGGGGGTCCCCTGAGTTACCATCCACATCTGCAGACTTTCCCAGCCGATCATACCATGATGCCATGGTTGTTTCTTTAGCCTGCTTAAAGATGAGAGGAGAAAAAAAGAATTCAAAAAATCTGCCACAGGAAAATGCATTTGGAAGACAGAATGTGAAAAAGTTAAGATCACAATGGGGTGTGGTAGAGTTTCTGTAAACACTTGCAGATGGATTTAGAAGTCAGGCCAATTGCAGCAGGCCAGGCTATTCTTATTCCTTGGTACTTTCCTTTACTCTTGGAAGCCTCAGTGTCTTGGCAAATGGAGGTACACAACTATAAAGGCCTGGGATGGTTAGCCATGATGCTCTCATGAGGGGAAAATAAAAACGAGCTACATAATTTTACCTAAAATCTTAAGTCTGGCATGGTGGCCAACACCTATGATCTAGTATTTAGAAGGCTGAGGTAGGCATTTGAGTCCCTCACAGCAAGATCCTGGCTCAAAACAATCAAAATATTCTCTGAGAGGTAGGAAGTGAAGGGTGAGCACTGTTTTATGTTGGCCCAAGAGAATACTTTGAGAATTCACAGTTCAAATCTGACAGCAGACATTCTAAGGGGATAGTTCTCTGCCAGGTTTCTGTCAATGCAAGGGACACTCAGGCATCTCCATGCCTGGTAGTAGAGGCTGACTTTTTCCTGGTCCTGAGGCATAAGAAAGACACCCTAGTGATGATTCTTTAAACCCTCATTTCTTGATCTGAGATTAAAATATTCCCTGTGAACCAAACATGTATGTGCGGTGGTAATACTTATCTATGGGAAAATGTGTTACAGAATCACAGTGGATGTCTAATACAAAACTCCATTTACACACTTGTTTCTTCTATGCATACATACCTATGAGAAACTTAAATTATCAATTTATACTTATCTATAACTGATTACTTGTTTATTTCTAGAGTTTTCTGACCACTGTGGACAATGGGCTGACAAAACCACAGGAAGCAAAATTGTAGGTAAGAGAATCTCTTGCAAAGGGGTCATCTTTGAAACACACAATAATTTACTGTCTCAGCCTCCTTTTTCTCTTTGATGCTTAACTTGGATGCTACCATTTTAACCAAATCAGCTATGACTTCCTGTGTCAGGCCTCAGGAAAATGTACCTGCCCATGCTCTCTCACAGACAGAGTAGGGGGAGGGTCATTAGATCATCACATGATGACATTCTCTCACAGAATAGGGGGAGGGTCTTTAGATCAAATGATGACATTCTCTCATAGACTGAGTAAAGGAAGGGTCTTCAGATGATCCCATGAGATTCCAGGTACTCTTCCTTCCTTCTAGCTGTCCATAACCCTTCCTCAGCTGGATGGTCTCAGAAGATGGTGAAGAACACACGGAGTGGGACACTAACTGAAGGGTCTCCATCCACGTGGCTTTCAGGATGCTGTCAATCGTGCCCAGGTGGAATCTTTCAGACATGGAGCTGTTTTGTCATCACTCACTCCCCTCCTCACTTCATCCATTCTCTTCTCAGAAAGCTCAATGAACCTACTCCTTTTCCAGGTCGGCCTTGAGAGGAATCTTTCCTCTGGTTTGTTTTTGGTGCCCTATCTGGAATAAGCAGATGTTTATTGCCATCTCTCCAGGAAAACTCAGCATTAACTTATTGGCTGGGGTCCAGTTTTCATTCCAGACACCAATACTTGAACTTGCCTGTGTGTTTCCCACCCTGGCTTTGGTAATTCCTCCACTCCTCATATTCTGATTTATTAATCTGAACAAGTCCAAGTTTTAATGTTCTAGACTATAATAAATCCTAAGGAGGTATGATCCATTGACCCATGCTTTGTAATTCTTCTACTGTGCTAACCAGGATTTGGGCCTCTTGATGAGTTTTCTATGTATAGAAAACTCATTTCCTCACATTTTCCAACCAGATCAGGTTTTAATACACTTGGCCCCAACCCAGAGTATTAACTGGTTTTGAATGAAGCTTAGCAATCTTTTGTCTTTTCTTCATAAGTGTAATCATCCAAGTCCCTAAATACAATTCATTAAGTTTGGAAGTGACAGGTAATCTGAAAACTTTGATAATGTGATCCCTGTTTTTTTGGGGGGGGGCTGGGGAAAGGCAGTGCATTATGGTGGGAGCTCAAGGCAGATGCTCATAGCTGAATAAAACCACACCTCTCATGTTTTAGAAGCCAAAAGGAGAAAGAAAAAAGTCAAGACACTGGTTTCCCTTTTGGGAGGGAAATTCCCAGTGTCTGAACCCTCACAAGGCCCCACCTCTCAAAGGTTCCACCTTCCAGTTGTGCTTCCTGGGATACAAGCCTTTGACACGTGGGCTTCTGGGTATGTGTATCCATTCAGCAGCAGAAGACTCGAGAGTTGATGGTTGGACCTCTATAAGGCATGACATAGAACTGAAAGTTTCACAGTAATCTTGTTTTTAAATTTAATTATTAGTATTTTCATTTCTATTGTGTATATTTGAGATTTGTAAGATGTTATGAGACATACATAACTTAGAAAATTATGATCTATAGTCATGAGGCTCAGTATGATGCTTTATTATATGTATCCCATGTGGAGTAAATAAGCAAGCAATTAACATATTTATCACTCACGCTTCTGAAAGACATTTAGAATGGCTGCAGAAATCACAAAGGCCTCTGCAGCTGTGTTTACTAGCAGGAAAGGATGAAATTTAGGGAAGGCCACACTTTGCATGAAATATCAAAACAGAAGAAGCCACAGGTGCTGAAGAAAGTGTGACTGCTTCAACCTGTTCAGCACTTGGTATGTGGCAAAGGCTGGGGGCAGCACTGAAAACTACTGCCACTTTCCCTCTCTGTCCCAACCTTATCACAAGATGGACCGGGGAAATGTCGTTTTCCTCTTGCCTGGAAGAATTTGTGCATGACTGGAGTCACCAGTCCAGCATTAAGAGTCTGTGAATGACTGGAGTCATTTTCCAGAGAGTCCAACATTAAGAACAGAGGGTTATTTCTACACTGAGAGCTAAGCTTACTTCATTGATTCTATTTAACCCATGAGACTGCATCATATATTATTTATGGAGACATTTTTGATAGCTGATTATCTTATTTTGTCTTACAATCAGGAAATGTCTTACTAATCACATGCCCCATGAGCTTATTCTGGCATTAGATTCCTGATACTTCTGGCCCAGTCTGAGAAAGGAAATCCTGTTTCATTACCCCTGAAGACTATATTCAGATTCTCTCCAGAATCTTAAAGATACCATGAAGAACCCAAATGTTGTAACTATGTTGGTCAACAGAAATGTCCATGACACTAGGCATGTGGCCTTCTCCTTCAGAAGTGCTAACTTACATTTTAAGATCTTCAAGTGGACATCACACCTCAGGCCCTAGCTCCCTTGGAGGAAATACAGCTTCTATCCTTATAGGCATTTGACTGAACTAGTAAGAGACTGGCAAGACTGTGACACATGGCCACCATTCAAAAGTTAATGTTGATAGCACATACAACGTTATAAATGCATAAGAAATTAATCCTGCATAATGTGTTCATAATATTTTTGAAATGAAGGATAGAATTTTATGGAAAGATAGTAAAAATTCCTAAATAAATGCAGGAATATGCTATGTTTATTCATGGCTAGTGTTCATAGCATTAATAAATCAGTTTCCTCCCTAATTGTTTAAAATTTCCTGGAAAACTATCAGGAGAAGAATTTTTCAAGGAATTTGAAATGTTAATGTAAAGTTTATATGCATAATCAAAGGCTAGAGTGCCCCTAAAATCATGAAGATGACAAGGACAGGAGTGGTGGCCCTTGCAGATATCAGAGTGTATTATAACAGTGGGGGTAATGTACTGACACAAAGAGAAACACGTCAGCCAGGAGCAGTGGTGCACCCCTGTAGTTCTAGCACTTGGATGGAGATAGGAGGACCAGAGTTGCAAGGTCAGGTCATGCTAAACCTGTCTCAAAACCAAGGAGGAGGAGAAAGAGTTAAAGAAAAGAAATAATTTTGAATGCAATAAAGAAACAGCTATATAGAGATATGAATACATATACATAGAAACTTCTTTTGTGGCAGAATATACTGGAGACCAGAGTTCATGGAAAGCATGAACAATAAAGTAAGGCAAACTGGGCTAATTGGTTATTGCTGTGTATGAAGAAAACTAACAATTTGCATCACATCTCACCTAGGAACTGAAATCAATTTCAAGTTGCTTTAAGACTTGAGTTTGAAAAAGAAAATTCTGAAAATATTTCAAAGGAAATATAGGTCAATTATCTTCTTTACTCTAGAATGTGAGAGCAATAAGCATAATGCAGAGAGAAACAAATCAGTAAATTTGTTTACAGTGGGGAAACCAAGAGCTTTTTTGTTTGTTTGTTTTACATCCAAAGATCCACAAACAAACAAAAAAAAACTATTATGTAGATGCTGGAACACTTGCAACAAATATCACTGAGAAAATTTTACTGCAGAAAATAGTTGGGTTAATTCTACAAATGACCAGAAAGACCAGCAAACTAACCCAGAAGGTAACAAGCCATGCAAGTAGGTAGCTATATGGCCAATGGGAGGAGAAATATGTGCTGCAAGAATTTAAGAACACGGTGATTAGGGCAGTGCATAGGGAGAAAGTGAGAAGCTGTTTCTACTCATCACTAAGTGTTAGCAAAGATGCAGAGAAGCAGGACCAATGACGGAGAGAAGTAGGACCAAACATGTAAAGAGGCAAGACCAAATAAACAGAGAGTCAGGGCCAAAGTTAAAGAGAAGCAGGACCAATGATGGAGAGAAGCAAGACTAAACATGCAAAGAGGCAGAACAAATGATGCAAAGAGGCAGAACAAATGATACCGAGAGACAGTGCCAAAGATGGAGACAAGTAGGACCAAAGATGCAGAGAAGCAGGACCAAAAACTATGTAAAGAAGCAGATGGTTTAAAATGAGTATTTAAGGTTTGGGTACAAATGAATGTAATTACTTGGGGGATAAGAAGTTCGATGTTTCTTGAAAAGTAGAACTGTGCCAGATAAATACCTTAATTGTGCATAAAATAAGAGAGTACCAAAGAGCTCCTGGAAGGATTGTTTATAATCACAAAAACCAAACAAAAAACCTAAGCAGCCACTAACAAAAGTATAAATAAATTGCAGTGTGTTTGTGATACAATAGGACTTCCAAATATTTTTCACAAAATGATACAGATTCAAAAAAAATTCTCAGAAATGGAGAGTTGGCTCAGTGTCTAAGAACAGTTGCTACTCTTACACAGACTCAAGTTCAATTCCCAACACCCATATGGCACCTTACCTGCCTGTAACTCCAGTTCAAAGGGATCCAACACCCTCTTCTGGCCTCCCAGGGTAGCAGGCATATGGCGCCCAGGTATATACATACATGCAGCCAAACACTCATTGACATATAGTAAAAACAAATAACACTTAAGAAAAAACATTGTCAACTCTTAAAAACATGCATCATGCTTGCATAATGCAGAAGGCATTGACTGTAACTTGGATGTAGGATGTCTGTAGTATGAATAATGAAAACCCAGAGACTGATATTGGTGTAAGATATCCATGGAACTGACTTTGCCCAAGAAAATGCTGGTCTGTCCAGGACTCCCCTAGTTCCCACCCATGGTACCAATGCGGTTACTAAATGCCTTTTTGCATTTTCAAAATATTACAGTTTTAACAGCAGGCAAATAAATCTATGGTCATCTCTTAGTTTATGGAGTTCTTCAAAGCAAAATGTGTTACATTTCATTTTTAACTTGTAAACACGGTAAGGATAAAACGTAAATATTTTTAAAGCTGAGAACACTTGAATATCAGCAAAATAGCTCAAACTTTTATCAAGAACTGGAAGTCGTTCCCATTGTTAAAGTATTTCTAAGGGGTAAAACGCTGCCTTTTCTACAACTGTAAAATGAAAGCACATCAAAGTTTTTATTTAATTTGCTTAGTAGTAAGGAAGCCAGTAAGAAGTGCAAAGATCAACAGAATAGACTCAAGCATAGGAGGTGAGAAATGATGGGAGAAAAACTGACCCCTAGTGAAAGGACAGTAAGATACAACCTTTGGATTCATTTCTCTCATATGGGAAACAAGGCAATCATATCCACAAGGGGAAGAACTTATTTTTCACCTCTATGACAGAACCACTTGAATTACCATCAGCTCAAAACAACTTCAGAGCATCTAAAGAGGCTTCCATTCCCACAGAGTTGCACAGAAACTCAAAGACAGTGAACAGTATGCACAGATGTTGACAGTGAAGTCTGATGGTCAGCACCAACCATTCATTGAAGGCCCACTGGAAAATCCCCTCCCCTCTTTGAACTAACAGAATCTAACACACAGCTTCTTCCACTCTATCCACTTGTATTGTAGAATAATAGTTTTGTACACTGTGAAAGTGTCTCGTTGCTAAAAGACCTTCTGATTGGTTCAATAAACAGCTGAATGGCCTGTAGTTAGGCAGGAGAGAATAGGTGGGACTTCTGGAGAAAGAAAGGAACTGGAGATGAATGTAGGCAAGTGAGAGATGACAATGAGATACATACAGAATGGGGGAGACATAAAAGCCACGTGGTAGAACATATATTAATAGAAACAGTTTAATTTGACTTATAAAAGCTAGTTGGGAAAGCCTAAGCTAAAGGCCAAGTTTTCATAATTAATAATAAGTCTCCATGTCATTATTTGGGGGTTGGCTGTCCCAAAAGAAAAGTCTGACAAACATTGAATACACACTTGCAATCTCTCTTTGCCAAGTATTTCCTGTATCTCCAGATATACAAATGTTTAAATGAGTAAAGAAGTCAAGCATTTATTGCTAATAAATCATAACCTTTTTCTTTGTCATTTGGTATATGTATAATTTAACCATTTGTCAAAGACAGAAGCAAGTTTATTTACCAATAACAGAAATATGATTTTTTTGGTTTTACAGAAAGGATCAATTTTCACTATGCTTTTGACCCTGCATGATGTAGGACATTTTTGGTGTTTTTCAAAGTTTATATGATAGTTGGTTCTGTAGTCTTCAATGCTGAAAACACCACTGTATTATAAATACATAATTTAAGATGGCAGAAATATATTGGGGGCCATTTCAGGAATTAAAGGAAGTTATGTCTTAATTCCAAGTCAAATTTATCAAATGCATTTTTTATGAAAGTGAACAACACAGACAGCAGTTTTTAAGTAAAATATTTGAAGGCAATATTATATGTAGTTGAATGTATTACTTTGATACATACTGAGGAATAATGGTAGAAAACTATTGTCTTTCTTTTCTATAATTACACTGTCATGTCCTTATAGAAGCAGAAAACAGTATGCAGTGTGAGCCCAGATGTTTCTTACAGCAATGGTTGATGCTGTGTGCTGTGATGGTACCTGCAGAGCAACTTGTGTATGTTGCACACTCAACACCAAGGATGCCATGAAGTGAAGTCACACTGCAACAAAGGTAAGAGTCATGATGCATTTGAGTTTAATTTCTGGTCATTGCATGCTGAGAAATCATTTGCTATTGCCAGGTTTTGCATTCTTGCATCCAGTTACAGGATGCTGCAGTGGCAATAATGGGTGACCCACAGTTTAAAAAGCTGGACTTTGTGATGTGATATAGTACTTCAGTTTATTATGGTTTACAATTTGATGTCATTTGGTTTTACAATAGGAATACCCAGAGGATAAAACATTGGGGCCAAGGGTTTCCAATGCACTTGAAAACAGGTTTTTCACTTTTTCCATCTTTTGGTCTGTCCAATGCACTATGCATATGATGTTTGCCTAACGCCTCCTTTCAAAGTACTTATTACAATTGTTTTCATTGTGTCACACTTAGAACAAATACTGCCCTGTACTAGAGCATTTTTTCTTGTTACTTTCTCTAGTGCTGTTAGTTGAGCCCTCTTCATAATGTCCACAGCTTTGTCTGTCTGCAGTAAAGCAGTTTTGCTTTCACACTTTCCTAGATCCCTGGTGTCCTGAGATATACAGCACGTTAGTAACGAACTTCATTTCTGGTTTTTTTTTTTTTTTTATATTTCCATGATCCAAAAACATGTAGTATTGAAAATTTCCAACTAGTCTAGTAAATCCAGTGCCTCCAATTGTGCATTGTCATACCATGATCATGGGCTATGAATGGAATTACCTCACAGCCTCACAATGCATTCCTCATAGGAACAGAACATGCTGCTGTTTGGGAAGGCATGAAGGCTTGTCTGGGGAGTTTTTCTAGGGCAATGCTGGAGCCACTGCTGCCATTACCGCTACAGCGTACAATTTTCCCGTGGTAATAAAACGTTTAGGCTGAGAAATAAAAGGATTAGTGGGGTAGAGGTCTCCAAATTTGAGAATTCGACTTTACTCATTTATTTATTTTTCCATAAACTAGCTTGTCTTATGAATCTAAGACCTTACACCTTCTGTAAGTATGTCATCCATCATGATAGAAAGAAATCCATTTAAACACACATTGCTTAAAGGAAACATGCACTTTAAAAAATTCATGAAATTGAACTTTCAAAGCATGTATCTTATGCCATCTACATGCTTTAAAACACTTTCAAGCAAAAATTGCTAACATGATTTTAAAATAAAGATGAGATAAATAGAATTAACTAAACCTGTGTATAATTAAAATCTCATTGAAATTTTGGGTTCTGTATATATGTACCACTTTTATTCAATGAAGACAAATGAGTGTACTCATTTACTTTTTAGAAAGAAATATATTTCTCTAAAAACAAGGTTCTAAATTATCATTAAAAATTTATTACCTAGCATTAATTTGCTTAGGTATCATATACACACAGTAAAAAGAAAAATATGGTGCTGAATTAAAAGATTCTGCTTGATTAGCTTTGAGAAATGTGTGTATCCGTGTAACTTTCACACAAAAAATGAGTCATGTGCCAAAATTTGTAATTCAGGGGGCTAGCGAGATAGCATACCAGTTAAGAATATTTGTTATTCTTGCAGAAGACCAGAGTCTGATTCCCAGCACCCACTTAATAGCCCACAACAGTATATAAATCTATTCCAGGGGAACCGACATCTCTTCTGGCCTCCCTGGTACGGCACACACCTGATGCATAGGCATACATGCAGGCGAAAACGTGTGTGTGTGTGTGTGTGTGTGTGTGTGTGTGTGTGTGTGTGTGTGTGTGTGTGTGTGTGTGTGTGTGTGTGTAGAGTGATGAGATGTCTCAGTCTGTAAAATGCTTGTCTTGAAAGTGTGAGCACCTGAGTTTGGTCCCCAGAATCCATTTGTTTATTTATGTCTATTATTTATATGAGGCTGTACACAATGATCCCCTTGTAATCCCAGTGCTGTAGAGGTAGAGATGGGACACATTGGCCAGCTAACCCAGCCTTATCCAACTGAGAGACTTCTTCGAACATTCGAAAAGAAAATGTGGACCACACCTAAGGAACCACAGCTGCAAATAAGCTCATGCATATGCAATCTCATTTTATAGTGGTTAGTCCTTCTGTGAGGGACTCTGCTGTCATGACCTAAATGCCTCCCCTTATCTCCACCTCCCAATACTGTTGCATTGGGAATAAAGCTTCCAGCAAACGAGTTATGGAGGCAACAAAAGTATTCAAGTCACAGAAGTGCTTGAATTTCTCAAACGTTCAAGTTTGAAAAAAAAAAAAAAACTTTACTCTAAAATGATCTGTGTCATTGCCAGACAACTCTTTGAGAATCCTGCTGGTTTACAATATTTTATACTCAATTCTTATCTTGAGGGTTACATTCAGATCATCTACATTCTATGGATTCAGGATACAAACTTCCACAAACACTGGCTGCTCATTCATTCTCAGAGCAGGTATCTTGCCCCCTCATTTTTAAGTTTGATTTACCTTATGGATATAGACTTTAGGAGCCTGAGATAGATGAGGCTTCTAAGTAGACTCATTTTGGATGGGCCCCAGACTTTCTCTCTCCTTGCCAGATTCTAAAAGGAGCATGCAAACATAGCTGAGTTTTATGCCTGTCGACAAATGTCCTTAGATTAAAGCTGGAATTAGTATCTACATAGCCTCCTGCTTTTCCAGTATCACTTGATATAGAAGGCTGGGCTCTTCAAAGAAACAGCAATGGGACACCCATATAGTGAGTGTGTCTTATTGAGAATAATTGGCACTTGAGGCTTGCTGTGTCCAAGATCTGCTCAGGGAGGTGGCAGGCAACTGATCACTGGCAGAGCTGCCTATTTTTCTAAAAGTCAATTTTCTCCTGTTAAAGAATTCAGCTGATTGGATGAGGCCCAATTATGGCAGGTAATCTGATGAACTTCACTTCTACTGACTGAAAGGGTAGTCACATATAAACATTGTTTCAGAGACACATCACAGGTCATATCCTTAAATATATGTGTATCATGGCTTGAGTTGACACAGAATTAACCATTACACTTGGTTTTAAACTTTGCTTTGTACAGAAATATTATTTTAATAGCCCAAATATGGAAGCAACGCTTATTTCCATCAATTGGTGAATGCATAAACAAAATATGTTGTGTCCTCAACATGAACTATTATTCAGCCATTAAAACAGAATGAAAGATGAAAAGTTCTAGGTTTGAAAAATACTCTGTCCCATGAAAGTCTAGGTCAGGCGCATCTATAATCCACACACACAAAACATAGGTTAGTGGTTGCGTAGCTCTGGTGGGGTATATTTGGGCATGGGAGGCTAAGGAGTGATGACATAGGACTTCATTATGAGGCGATAAATAGTATTCTAAAGTTGACTGTGTGGTGTGAGTACACTGAACCCCACTGGATTCTATTCCTTAAGTGAATGAATTCTCTTTTATGAATTAATGAGTTATCTCAGTAAAGCTTTTAATGGATAACCAAAAAAAAAAAAAAAAAAACAGCAAAACAAAAGTACCCTCACTGGATAGAAGGAATGGAGTGTTGCTCTTCTTGTTTTATGATTTTTTTCTAACCCTTCCCTCTTGCCTTCTATGTATTCTTCTATCACATGGCTTTTCTTTAAAATATTTGTTTGTATTCACTTCTATATTGTCCCAATCTTTTCATTTTTTCCTATTTCTTCCTTTTAGTTCTGAGATGAAGTTTTGATTTTCTCCTGACTTCTATATTTTCTTTTCTCCTAATGAGGTGATAGACTATTTAAATTTAGCATACCCAGTTAACTTTAAAATGCTAAAGGGAAACCATGTGATATCTCCTATAAAATAAACAGATTTTGGAATTTATCACTAATTTTACTCTCATAATGCAGATGGAAGAATTTGACATTTTAACTCTCCCCTTTCTCTGCTCTTTTAAGTCCAAATATTCATTGTTACCCTTTCATTTAATAGGGTCCAAACTTGTTATTGTTACAGTACAGGACCATCTCTCTTCTATTTCCCTCTGCTTTCATATTGCCTGTTCCAGAGAGGCTTCCTTCAAAGAGAGTTCTTGAATAAAGTGTTTGGAGGATGACCCTTCTTGATCTTAAAACTGTATTTAGTTCTTGCCCTTGAATAGTTTTCTGAATATATAACTCCAGATCAATATGTGCCTGTACCTGCACGTTGAAGATCAAAATATATTATACATATTTCTCCTGTTGCTTTTGAAAAGCCCTATTTTTCCATTCATTTATTTAGCTCATAAATAAAGTCATGCACAATTATGATACATAATACAGTATGTTCACAATGGCATGGCTAAATTAAACCAATTAACATGTTATATCACACATATTCATCATTTTTGTTTTGAGAACACTTAAAGTAAACTATCTCACAACTTTTAAAATATAGCACATTATTATCAACCATATTTATCATGCTCTCAGTAGACCTCAGGATATCACAGAGTCCATACCTCTTGTCCAACTGCAGTTTTATATCCTTAAACCAATCGTTTCCCCATTGTTAAAAGACCCACATTGAAGCCTAATAGCCACAATTCTGCTCTCTGTTCCCATAAGTTCATCATTTCTAGGTTACACATAAAATTGAAATCATGTGATTTTTGTCTTCCAGTGTGTCACTTATTTTTTTGACAAGCATATAACTTTACTACTTACTAAAGATGAAATCAAATTTGCATGCACAGGTAAGCACTCACTGAAACACCCAGGATTCATCACATATTTGAGTTTCAATTAGCATGATTATATATATACATACATACATATATATGTATGTATGTATATATATAATGACAATATGTTATGCATCAATAGCAGCAACAGCTTTTCTAGGTTCTGCAGTCATTTGAGCAAAATTGTAGAGACATCCAGCACACTCCATTTAAAAAAAAAACAAAAAACAAATAACAAAACAAAAACAAAAAACCCAAACAACAACAACAAAAAAGTAAAAAGCAAAATCCCAGAAAACAGCACAGTTCTGTTATTCTTGTGGTACTTGGCACCATTTTTTAAAATTAGCTTCTCAATCATCATCAGGGAGGAAACCATTCTGAGCAACATCATTAAAAACAGCTCTGGTAAAGCATGGTCACTACTATGTATCATAAAGCAGGTCCACATATGAATGAGTACATATCATGTTTGTCTTTTTGTGATTGGGTTACCTCGCTCAGAATGGTTTCTTCCAGTTCCATCCATTTTCCTGCAAATTTCAAGATTCCATTGTTTTTTTTCTGCTGAGTAGTACTCCATTGTGTAAATGTACCACAATTTCTCTATCCATTCTTCGGTTGAGATGCATCTAGGCTGCTTCCAGTTTCAGGCTATTACAAATAATGCTGCTATGAACATGGTTGAACAGATGTCCTTGTTATATGAATGTGCTTCTTTGGGGTATATGCCTAGGAGTGGAATTGCTGGATCTTGTGATAGACTCATTCCCATTTTCTTGAGGACTCGCCATACTGATTTCCACAGTGGCTGTACAAGTTGGCACTCCCACCAGCAGTGGAGGAGTGTTCCTCTTTCTCTACATCCTCTCCAGCATAAACTGTCATTGGTATTTTTTATTTTAACCATTCTGAAAGGAGTAAGATGGTATCGCAGAGTTGTTTTGATTTGCATTTCCCTGATGACTAAGGATGTTGAACATTTTCTCATGTGTCTTTCAGCCATTTTAGATTCCTCTATTGAGAATTGTCTATTTAGTTCTGTACCCCGTTTTTTAATTGGATTGTTTGGTGTTTTGGAGACTAGCTTCTTGAGTTCTTTGTATATATTGGAGATCAGCCCTCTGTCAGATGTGGGGTTGGTGAATATCTTTTCTCAGTCTGTGGGCTGCCGTTTTGTCTTGCTGACTATGTCCTTTCCCTTACTGAAGCTTCTCAGTTTCAGGTCCCATTTATTAATTGTTGATCTCAGTGTCTGTGCTACTGGTGTGATGTTCAGGAAGCAGTCTCCTGTACCGATTAATTCAAGGGTATTTCCCACTACTTCTAGTAGGTTCAGTATGGCTGGGTTCATGTTGAGGTCTTTGATCCATTTTGACTTAAGTTTTGTGCAGGGTGAAAGGCTTGGGTCTATCTGTAGTCTTCTACATGTTTGCATCCAGTTATGCCAGCACCATTTGTTGAAGATGTTCTCTTTGTTCCAGCGTATATATTTGGATTGTTTGTCAAAAATCAGGTGTTCATAGGTATGTGGGTTAATATCAGGGTTTTCAACTCTCCATTGGTCTACCTGTCTATTTTTGTGCCAATACCAAGCTGTTTTCAGGACTATAGCTCTGTAATAGAGCTTAAAGTTAGGGATGGTGATGCCTCCAGAAGTTCCTTTATTGTACAGGGTTGTTTTGGCTATCCTGGGTCTTTTGTTTCTCCATATAAAGTTGAGAATTGTTCTTTCAAGGTCTGTGAAGAATTGTGTTGGGATTTTGATGGGGATTGCATTGAATCTGTAGATTGCTTTTGGCAAGATTGCCATTTTTACTATGTTGATCCTGCCTATCCACGAGCATGGGAGATCTTTCCATTTTCTGGTATCTTCTTTAATTTCTTTCTTTAGAGACTCAAAATTCTTACGGTACAGGTCTTTCACTTTTTTGGTTAGTGTTACTCCAATGTATTTTATGTTGTTTGTGGCAATTGTAAAGGTGATGCTTCTCTGATTTCTTTCTCCACCAATGTGTCATCTGTATATAGTAGGGCTACAGATTTTTTTTTGAGTTAATCTTGTATCCTGCCACTTTGCTGAAGGTGTTTATCAGCTGTAGCAGTTCCCTGGTTGAGGTTTTTGGGTCACTTATGTAGACTATCATATCTTCTGCAAATAGTGAGAGCTTGACTTCCTTTCTGATTTGTATTCCCTTAATCTCCTTTTGTTGTCTTATTGCTCTATCTAGATCTTCAAGGACAATATTGAAGAGGTATGGAGAGAGCGCACAGCCTTGCCTTGTTCTTGATTTTAGAGGAATTGCATTGAGTGTCTCACCATTTAATTTGATGTTGGCTGTTGGCTTGCTGTATATTGCTTTTATTATGTTGAAGTATGTTCCTGTTATCTCTGATTTCTCCAGGACCTTTATCATGAAGGGGTGTTGGATTTTGTCAGAGGCTTTTTTGGCATCTAGTGAGATGATCATATGATTTTTCTCAGTCTGTTTATATGGTGGATTACATTAATGGATTTTCGTATGTTGAACCATCCTTGCATCCCTGGGATGAAGCCTACTTGATCAGGATGGATGATTTCTCTGATGTGTTCTTGGATTAGTTTTGCCAATACTTTATTGAGAATTTTTGCTTCAATGTTTATGAGGGATATTGGTCTGTAGTTCTCTTTCTTGTGTCTTTGTGTGGCTTGGGTATCAAGGTTATTGTGGGCTCATAAAAAGAGTTTGGTAATGATCCTTCTGCTTCTATTGTGTGGAATACTTTGAGGAGAATTGGTATTAGCTGTACTTTGAATTTCTGGTAGAATTCTGCACTGAAGCCATCTGGCCCTGGGCTTTTTTTTTTTTTTTTTTGGTTGGGAGACTTCTAATGACTGCTTCAATTTCATTAGAGGTTATAGGTCTATTTAAATTGCTTATCTGTTCTTGATTTAATTTTGGTAAGTGAAATCTGTCCAGAAAATTGTCCATTTCCTTTAGATTTTCAAATTTTGAGGAATATAGGTTTTCAAAGTATGACCTGATGATTCTCTGGATTTCCTCTGTGTCTGTTGTTATGTCCCCCTTTTCATTCCTGATTTTATTAATTTGCATGTTCACTCTTTGTTGTTTGGTAAGTTTGGATAAAGGTTTGTCTATCTTGTTGATTTTCTCAAAGAACCAACTCTTTTTGTTATATTGATTCTTTGTATTGTTTCTCCTAGTTTCCATTTTATTGATTTCAGCCCTCAATTTGATTATTTCCTGGCATCTGCTCCTCCGGGATGTATTGGCTTCTTTGTTTTCTAAAGCTTTCAGTTGTGCTGTTAATTCTCTAGTGTGAGACTATTCTCCAGTTTCTTCATGTGGGCACTTAGTGCTATGAACTTTCCTCTTAGCACTGCTTTCAAAGTGTCTTGTAAGTTTGGGTATGTTGTGTCCACATTCTCATTGAATTCTAGGAAATCTTTAATTTCATTTTTATTTCTTCCTCAACTCAGGAATGGTGTAATTGGGCATTATTCTATTTCCATGAATGTGTATGTTTTCTGCAATTTGTGTTGTTGAATTCTAGCTTTAAAGCATGGTGGTCTGATAAGACACGGGGTTATTTTAAGTTTTTTGTACCTGTTGAGGTTTGCTATGTTGCCAAGTATGTGGTTGTTTTTAGAAAAGGTTCCATGTGGTTCTGAGAAGAAGGTAAATTGTTTTGTATTTGGGTGGAATATTCTATAGATATCTGTTAAGTCCAATTGTGCCATAACTTCTATTAGATCTTTTGTTTCTTTGTTAAGTTTCTGTCTGGTGTTTCTGTCCAGTGGTGAGAGTGGGGTGTTGAAATCTCCCACTATAAGTGTGTGCGGTTTTATGTGTGATTTGAGTTTTAGTAATGTTTCTTTTACAAATGTGGATGCCTTTGTATTTGGGGCATAAATGTTCAGAATTGAGACTTCATCCTGATGGATTTCTCCTAGATGAGTAGGAAATGACCTTCTTCATCTCTTTTGACTGATTTTTAGTTTAAAGTCCAATTTATTGGATATTAGAATTGCTACTCCTGCTTGTTTCTTGGGTCCATTTGATTGGAAGTTCTTTCCCCAACCTTTAATTCTTAGGTACCGTCTGTCTTTGAGGTTGAGGTGAGTTTCTTGTATGCAGCAGAAGGAAGGATTCTGTCTTCTTATGCATTCTGCTAATCTGTGTCTTTTCATAGGGACCATTAATGTTGATGGATGGAAATGACCATAGATTATTGTTCATTCTTGTGTGTTTTTGATTTGGTGATGGGAGTGAGATTATGTGTGGGATTCTGTCCCTTTTTCCTTTTGGCTGTTGGTAAATTGGGATTATCTATTGCCTATTATTTTTCTGGTTGTAGTTAACTTCCCTGGGTTGGAGTTTTCCTTCCAATACTTTCTGTAGGGCTGGATTGGTGGATATGTATTGTTTGAATCTGCTTTTGTCATGGAATATCTTGTTTTCTTCATCTATAATGATTGAAAGCTTTTCTGGGTATAGTAGTCTGTGCTGGCATCCATGGTCTCTTTGTGTAGGTAGAATATCTATCCAGGACCTTCTGGCTTTCAGAGTTTCCAAGGAAAAGTCAGTTGCGATTCTGATAGGTTTGCCTTTATATGTTAATTGACGTTTTTCCTTTGCTGCTCTTAATATTTTCTTTGTTGTGTATGATTGGTGTTTTGATTATTATGTGGCGATGTGACCTGTTTTTGTGGTTTAGTCTATTTGGTGTTCTGTAGGCTTCTTGTATTGTGATTGGTATGTCTTTCTTTAGGTTGGGAAAGTTTTGTTCTATGATTTTGTTGAATATGTTTTCTGCCCCTTTGAGTTGGATTTCACCTTCTTCTATACCTATTATTCTTAGGTTTGGTCTTTTCACAGTATCTCATAGTTCCTGGATATTTTGTGATAGGGATTTGTTGGACTTAAGACTTTCTTTGGTTGATAAGTCTATTTCCACTAGTGTGTCTTCAACCCCTGAGATTCTCTCTTCCATCTCTTGTATTCTGTTGGTTATGCTTACATCTGTAGTTCCTGATCGTTTACCCAGTTTTCTATTTCCAGCATTCCCTCAGATTGTGCATTCTTCATTGTCTCTATTTACCAGTTTTTTTAGTTCTCTCGCTAAACTGTTTTTCCTTGAGAGAGATAAAATGGATAAACTTGATGGAAATTTAAGATACTGCTAATTTTTGTTATATTGTTTCCTATCCATTTTTCTTTAGTTTTGAGTTTTCCCTTTCTTTTTTACTAGTAGAATCCTCCCTTTTCATTTCTGGCTTTTCTAGAAAAGATGTGTTTTTTCCTAGACGTCTTCGCGGTTAAGGTCATTCTCTTTTCTGGTTCATGATGAGGGTTGCAGGGATCATGTTGATGGTGGAGCTTTTGTATTTTGCGTTTTTAACCTAGTCTCCAGTGGTGTCATACTGGGTTTTCTGTTGTTGGATGTGTTTTTATCTTGTCCTCTTCTCATCATTTCTTCTGGTGGGTGTAGCAAGAGTTTCTTGTTCTCCTGGTGGGTGTGGGACCAAGGTTCTCTTCTGGTAGATGCAAACAGATCCAATTCTCTGATGTCAGTCCTCTTCTCGTGAATGGAGGTGTCACTGTTCCCTGGGTGTCGGCAGTGTTCGGGCGTGCAGGGTCCTGGGATGAAGGGGGGCTGCCTCTGGGTGTTCAGTGTTCGTAACCTGCCACTGAACTGGTCTGGCTCACAGGTCACTTGCATCAGGTGACTGAGCAGCGACGACGATCCTATTTTTTTTTTTTCCGGTTGATAAAAAAATACCAGCTCTCGGGAGCTGAGAAGATCTTGGGGTGGGAACAGCACTTGCCACACTAGCCTGGTAACCTGAATTTAGTCCATGGAACCCACAGTAGAAGGAAAGAGCTGGATCTTGAAAGTTGTTACAAATGTTGTGCCTGCCCACAATCACACACACACACACACACACACACACACACACACACACACCATCACCACCACCAAACACACACTAGTAAATATAACAAGTTAGTAAAAGTAACTGCTTCCAGTACAATTGCTATCCCTTGGTACTGTACAGCTTTACTATTATATATATCCCAGTATATATATACTAATACACATATATATATACATGATACTCATAATAAATATAATAATCCATACTTGTCAATTTATTCCTGTTTACATTGCTCGAAGTTCATTGTTTCCTAAAGCTGAGTATTTTCTTGTACATATTTTTTGAAAATTACCAGCCATGGTATGTTGGATTCCCTCTGCCTCCTCGATTTCCTTGGAATTCTCTTTTTCTTTGACTGCTCATTAAATGAATGCTGGGTTTCCATCCAACACCTCTCTTAAACTCCTTTATCCTGTCTCTGACTCTTCATCTTCTGGGATGATTTCCACATGTGTCTGCTGTAATTCCAGCAATTGTGTCTGTCTGAACTGCTACTAAATCCCTTCCTTTGCAATTTACTTTTAATGATTACTTTCACATTCTAATAGTGACAAGATCTGTACTATAACTGAGAATGTCTTTATTATTACTCATTCATTAATTTCTCCTGTATCATTCCTGGGAAATTTCATAGACAACGTGATATCCATTCCTACTGGAACTCACAACTCCTGTCTGACACAGAGAAGTTTCTTCACCATCTCTTTGGCTTTGTGTGGTATTTGGTTTATTTGCCCATGAATCACCCTCATGGGAAATGAGAGAAGTGAAAATAGAGCCAGGCAACCTTATAGGCTCTCTTAGACAGAAATCATGTGGATGGCTTGGTCTGGAAGCTCAGAGGGACAAGGGACAACTCAACTCATCCATAACATTCTTTCCTCCAGTATCTTAACAGTATCTTTTTAGAGAATTTAGGAAGATCTACTCCATTGCATTCACCCAGAACCAAAGTCCCAAAGTCCTGAACACTTTTCCTATCATCATTGCTATTCCAATTCACTGTATTCGAGTCACAGTAGACACAAGTCCAGCAGCAAAGCAGTTCCTGAAGCCCCATCTCATTCAGCATCAAGTGAGAGGAAAGCAAATCCCCCCTATTCCCAATGGAGGCAGAAAGAAAAATCTCTTTATGCTCCATTGCTACCTCCAAACATTCAATAGCCTTGAGCCTGAAGACAGTATGATCAGCTGAAGGATCACCCACATGCCTGTGGGAATCACTGCCTTCCATAGCATGTAGTGTGAGGGTTTATGTATTTGTTTTGTCTATTTGAAGAAGTTGAATCTGAACAGAAACAGTCAGGTGTTTCATATACCTGCATCTGAGTGATTACACTCTAGTCATAAACCTGTAATTCTAAGTATATCTTGTTTATATGGCTTTGTTCCTGAGATAGGGTATCATGTAGCCTATATTTTGCCTTTAAAGTGATTTAAGGATAACATCATTGGCTCCTTCCTCTACCTCTTTTGGTCTGGGACTACAGGCATCTGCCACCACTTCCAGCTATCAAACAATATGTTTTATACATTTGTAGTGGTTTGAGTAAGAATGACAACCACAGGCTCATATATTTGAATGCTTATTCACCAGGGAGTGGCACTATTTGAAAGGATTAGTAGGATTGAAACATGTCACTTTACTGGAGGAAGTATGCCACTGGGAATGGACTTTGAGGTTCAAAAGGCCATGTCAGGCCCAATGTTCTTCTTTTGTCCATGGACCAGGATGTAGCTATCAGTTTCTGCATCAGTGTCATTGTGCTGTCATGATCCCCAGAATGATGATAATGGACTAATCCTCTGCACATGTAAGCAAATCCCCAATAAATGTGTTCTCTTATAACAGTTGTCTTGATCATTGTGTTTCTTCATAGCAGTATAACAGTGGCCAAGGCAACATTAAAATGCTTCAAGTATATTTTTACATTGTAGATGTCATAAGCATACAAAAAGAGTTTTAAGATAATATCAAATAAATATAAACAAAGAATTTCATCTTTTCCTTCTACATGTCAGTCTAATATTACAATTTCTACTTCAGAAACCAGAAATACAAAGGTAATACTTTATATATTGCTAAACCTACACATTTTTATCTAGATTTTTCAAATTCTGCCACAAGTTTTAGACAGGTATCCTTCTCGGGGCTGGAGAGATGGCTAAGTCATTAAAAGCACATACTGCTCTTGGGGTTGGTTCCCAGCAATCATAAGAGGTAGATCACAATTACATGTAATTCGCTTTACAGCGACTCCAACACCCTCATCTGACCTCTACAGGTACCTACATTTATGGGTACAAACCCAGACACAGACACACATGCATACACATAATTAAAATTAAGTAAATCTTATAAAAATACAGCCATCATTTTAAGAGGAACTACCCTTTCTCCACTGAAACTGGGTGACAGAGGAATCACTTTGGCTACCCAGCAACACACATGCATTGGTGGTTATCTCCCCAGCAACACACATGCATTGGTGGTTATCTCCCCAGCAACACACATGCATTTTGGGCTATCTACTGCTTCTCTAAGGAACTGTTGGATTTACTTGTTTTTCACAGAGGATTGAGACTTTAAAAAAGACACAACATTGGCTGGTAGACTCAATGATGCCACTCTGTCTGGCGATGACATGTTTCTGAGCTGTTTCTTGCACCAGGATTTATATCAATGAAAAACAAGTGCACTCTGTGTTCCTATAAGAAAACTGTAGTCATGGCTGCCTAAAACCGGAAGTCAGTCTTGGCTAGAGATGCGTTCGAGCCCATATGGAAATGTAATACAGACGCCCCAGTAGTTTCTATTTAGCTGAGCTGTGTGACTAAAGATACAATCAGAGTTGTTAATTCACAGAGCAAGAGAGGTTATCTGTAATTGATCTGCTCTGAAACAGCCTATTTCAAGGGATGCCTCCAATTGGGAAAAAAAAATAAAAAAAAAAAAAAAAAAAAAAAAAAAACGGTTGTTGATTTGCAAAGGAAAGGTCTGTGAAAACAGCGACCTCAAAGGTTCTTCCCTCCTTTTTGTGCTTTCTCTCTTTGAAAGGTAGTAAGATCAGGTTTCCAAATCAGTGATTGCCAAAATAGCTTCTCTTTCCTGGTATCACTAAAGTCATTTAAGTTTTATGAAATTGAGTGCCATAAAACCCAATTGTGCAACTCCCTAGCCTTTCCCTGCACCCTGGTTTGATTTGAAGTTTCTAGTGTCCACCATATTTTAATTAATTTTAAAGTGAGTATAGGAACCACACCTTTTTCCTCCCCCCCTTTCCCCCACCTCCCCCCTTTTCCCCCCCCCCTCCCCCCCTCCCCCTCCACTTTCCCCTACACCGACCGCCTAACTCCCCTTTCCCCCTCCCCCCCCACCACCCTTCCCCCACTTTTCCCCCTCTTCCCCCCCCCCACCCCCTGCTCCCCCCCTTCCCCTCCACCCTACCTCCTCCCCCCCCTCTTTTTTCCTCTCTCCCCCCCCCCCACTGTTTTCCCCTTCTCCCCCCCTTTTTATCATTTGATCTGGGTGCATTTGATTAGTTTGTCACCTTGACAAAAACAGATATATCTGGGAGGAGGGAAATTCCTTCTATCAGATTGGCTTGGGGGAGAGACTGGACTGTGGGGTATTTTATTGATTAATGAATAATGGTTGATTAATGATCTAGGGTGGGTCCATCATTGGGCTGGTAGCCCTTATTTGTATGAAAAAACAAGCTAAGCAAGCCATGGAGAGCCAGCCAGTAAGCAGTGTTCCTTCATGGCCTCCATTTCAGTCCCTGCTTCTAGATTCTTACATGGAGTTCCTGCCCTGACTTCCCTTCATGATAGACCGGAATTGAAAGCTAAAAGCAAACCCACTCTTCGCCAAGTTGAATTTGGTCATGGCATTTCAATCACAGCAACAGAAAGCAAAGTAAGACAGGAGAATAAGGTATTATAAGAATAAACCATTTCCTCTGCAGAGATTAAATAACACTTTGCTAAGTGCTTATAGATTCTATCAGTGTATTTCCACAGATTAAGGAACTCAACCTATTTAACTGTTAAATCATAATGACTTTTTTTGTTGTGCAATGCTGACTAATATTAGTCAGACCTGGATGGATCATACATCAGCTTCTGGAATAGATGATACCACCCCCTTTTCAAATGATAGACTCAGGTTAGAGAACAGAGGAAATTAGCTAAATGCAGTGATTGCAACAAGGACAGAATGCCATTCCCAGCCCCTGTTTAGAGTTGTTTAAAATCCTCCATAGTATTTTCCCCTTCATTTCTCCCAAAGAAAAGAAATATGTTTTTAAAGGAATATGTCCATTAATATTATATGGATTTTAGAGTATTTGCATGCATGGACTATTAACTAATAATGGGTAGGAGCTTTGACATTAACTGAGTTATTCTGTAGAGGAGCTAGTGGATACAATTCAGTTCAGCTAGCCACAGTGGCCATTTGACTTTAAAGCCACACCTTTTTGTATTGACTTCTACATTCCTCTCTCCAGAGTAATTTGTTCAAAAAGGCAAGGAAAGTCACCATTACTATTACACTGTACATGCATTGATCCCACCTAACAAACAGCTGTTATTCCCACCTACCTCACCATGGGTAATTTGAGGCAGATCTCAAGTGGCTCATTGTTTGTAGTAGTTAGCTTTCATTGTTAACTGACACAGCTGAGGAGGGAATCTCAGTTGAGGGACTGCCCAGATCAGAGTGGTCTGTGAGCATGCGTGCCTGTGTGTGTGTGTGTGTGTGTGGTGTGTGTGTGTGTGTGTGTGTGTGTGTGTGTGTGTGTGTGTGTGTGTGTGTGTGTGTGTAGGGGTTGGATGTTAATGATGACTTAGGAGGGCCAAGCCCACTGTGAGCAGCACCAACCCTTGACAGTTGTAAGAAAGCAAGCTAAGTCTCAGTCTGTGAGGGAGCCATGGTTTTTGCTTCAAGCTCCTTCTTTAACATCTCTCAGTGATGAACTGTGACCTGGAAGTATAATCCCAATAAGACCTTTCCTTCCATGAATTGCTTTTGGTCTGAATATTTTATCACAGCAACATAAAGAAAACCCATACTGTCTCCTCTTGCCTGCTAGTTGAGTGTATTAGCCTTCCTTCACTAGAGGAACATGGAACAACTCTAATGGCAAACCTCAGAAAATCTCCACAGTCATCAAAAAGAGCAAGGACAAAGCAATTAGACATAAAAGTCACAGGAAACGAATGCAAATTGAAACATTAAAATGAATCCTAGTATAGCAAAGAAAGTAGGAATTTGCTTCCTGTATCCTTTGTCAGTATCTCAGATGTTTTCTCCATTTTATTTTTTTATATTATGAGAAACTTAGGATGATGAAGGATGCAGAAATAGAGGAGTGATGTAGCTGGTGATATACAGGAAACATTGGCAACACCTAAGCTTTTGACCCACTTCTACACACAACTCCAAGTTTGACATTAAGAGTCATCTCTGAAAGTGCAGACCTGCTTCCTGTTCTAAAGGAGCAGAGAAATTAGACAGTATATGGGTAGTGAAAACCATAGAAGATACACAGGGGCGGGCCTAGGCCCTGCCCTAGATGACTTGACAGATTTCCATGATCCCTCACAGAAGGCCTCACCCTCCCTGGGGAGTGGAAGGGGGATGGGATAGGAGGATTTCTAGGGGGCATAGGAAGATGGGAGGGAGAGGGAACAGGGATTGATATGTAAAATAAGATTTTTATATAAATTTTATTTAAGTTAGAAACAAAGAATGCCATAGAAGAATTAAATGATGTCTTTAGATTATTAGACTATAATCTTGGAGAAATTGAGTATTTCTAACATGTCATCTCACAAATGTTAAAATTCTGTCTTGATCATTCAGTTCATCTTACAAATCAGTGAATTTCCCTCTAATTCTTTGTATTTCTAAGAAGTTTAATAGAAATAAGTGTATTCTAAGTTTCATGGTAGTATTTTCAAAATGAAAAAAAAAATGTATTTAAAATAGGCACCTACCTGGGCCAGCCCCAGTAGCTAATCCGATTCCCTTTGAATCTCTGTTATGTGATATTTTAATTGCAATCTGAATACTCCCAAAAATGACCAATAAAATTTGCTTTCAATCAGCAGGCAGAGCTAGCTACTAGCTGATCAAAATTAGCCATAGAATTTTTGGAGGACTGATGATAGACAGACAAGTAGTAGTATGGTGGGGCTTAGAGAAGGTCTCAGCCTGTTTTATATTGAGGAACCAGACAGAGAGAGGAGGGTCACTGGCCATTTGTCTGCAGTTTCTCCCATCATGCAGGTACCTACCCTGATATCTGACTCCAGAGTTTTTATTGATAGGATAATTAGATAAACACTTCAAACATCTTGCTGCCACCCTTGAAGATCACCCAGTTTTTGGTAATATTAACACCAAATAGTTCATAGCATCCAAAACTGTATCAGAGGGGTATGTGCTCATGTGTCTGTAGGCACACACATATATGCCACTTTATGGGTGTTGATATTGGCCAGAGATAAATCTTAGTTGTTATTTTTCATGAGTTATCCACCAGAGAAAGAGTGTGTGCAGGGGTAGGAGGCTAGATATCAACCTCAGGTACTGTTGCTTTTCCAAGAAATCCCCTGTTATTTGAGACCAGCCCTCTCACTTTGACACGGGGCTTATAAACTCACAGACTGAACTGGAGAACTAGAGTGGGCAGCTGACAAGCTTCACATGGCCACCTGCCTCTGCCCCTTGGTGCTGGGATTAGAAGCAAGTGGCAACACCATGCCCACTTTTTGTCTGGGTGCCAGGAAAAAACAAAAAAATATGTTTAATTTTATGTACCAACCCCAGTTCTGCCTCCCTCCCCATCTCCAACCCCCCAACTCCCACAATTCTCCCCTCCACTCCTCAGAGGGGTTAATAGGAAGTCAACAAAGTCTGGCATACCAAGTTTAGGCAGGACCAAGCCCTTACCCCCATATCAAGACTGAGCAAGGTACCCTACCATAGTGTGAGCTCCAAAAAGCCAGTTCATGCACCCGTGATAGGTCCTGGTGCCACTGCCAGGGGGGAAAATACTCAGTAAAATACTGGCAAACGCATCAAAAAAAGTCATCCACCATGGTCAAGTAGGCTTCATCCTAGAGATGCAGGGACAGTTCAACATACACCTTTAAAACACTTTTATCTAATAAAAAGCTATATTAGAATTGCTTGGTTCTAATGAAATCTGTTCTGCAGTGGATAAGCATTTGACCGAAGCCTGCTTAATGCCATGTGTTAACATTTTGTCACTAAGACAAGACATTGGCACAAACCACTTAACAGAGGAGGGTTTACTCTGACTCAGAGTCAGTTATTCTATTCCATCAGTTAGCTGCCTCTATTGCTATGGGTGAGATATAACAAGCCATCGTAGAGGCAAAAGCATGTACCAGAGGTAACTGTATACCTCATGATGTCCAGGAAGCAGGAAGTGACAGACAGGAAACCCGTGGGGACAAGAAAAATATATATTTTATATATCTGTGTCCTACCTACTTCAAAGGGCTGCTCCTGGTGATCTTTCTTCAACTGGAGCCTACAGTCTAGCTTCTAGCACCTTCCAGTGGTGCCATCAATTAATGGATTAGTTCTTTGGTGGATCCATAATTTAACTCGGAGCTCTCACGAGGCAATCAGTGCCCTACCTTTAAACACCTCCTGTCAGGGATCTGAGCCTTCTATACTCTGGGGATCAACATTTCATACTCAAACCATAATGTGCCAATGGAATAATCACATACATTTTGGCTTTTGGTATCCTCTAAGGAAAGCAAAGTATAATGACTAGACCCAGTGTGCAGACAAGAGCGGCAAGTCGCTGTCCTGTCCATTTCTTGGAGAAGTGGGTCAATGTGGGCCGCAAATGGAATCAGAGAGTTTGTACTCCCTGCTATGCTTTGACTAAGAGAAGAGGATGGAACTTAAAAGCGAAGGAGTAAATTTAAACAATACAGGCTACAATGAACTAGGAAGACCTTTGGAGTAGATTCTAGATAATGGAGACTCAAAATCAAGAGCATTCTCAAATGTCCCTACTATCTATACAAGGTAACAATTCGCCCCCCAGCCAGTCCTGTTCCAATGAGTGACTTAAAGTCTCTTCCTGATCCACCTCCTTAGCACTTTTACCTCCACACACTCCCACTGGCTGTGTTTGGGAAGTGCTAGGGGAGTTGAGCTCATACTTGCCAGCAGTCAATTAGATATAGGATACTGGAGAAATGTAAGGCAGAGGCAAACAAGACTCAGAAAGGGAAAAGAAAATTCATAAGACACTCCTCAAGACAGAGTTGTCAATGGAGCTACAGCCTGGCTTGTGTGGATAGCATTAGCTCTTGACTATGGTTGTGAAGTTTCCTTTGACACACATTGTGGGCCGATCATTGGTTCTCTTATCTCTCTCTCATCATTAGAATCTTAAGAGTAATCATAGGGACTTATTTGCATTTGGGAAGCTCTTATTTTAAATACTTTGGGGCTTATTGTTTCAGATTAAATAGAGAGGAAATTTTGTGAATGAGTAACCATAATGTGTATAAACAGTCTTTCCAATTCATAGAGAATTTATGGAATATACTACTCAGATATATCTGCTATGGTATCTGGCCTCATGTATCCATGTCTCAGTAAGAAGCCTATATCAAGCATGCTATAATACTGAAAGATAATGGTCTGCTGTCTTATCTTCTGTCCGTTGTTTTATTACCTATCCATGATTCTTAAGAAATATAAAAGCACCTCACTTTTGGATTGGTCTGAAAGGAAACAGCAGGATAAGCAAACTTGTGTGCTGAGCTTCAGAGCAGAAAGCAAGGTCCGTTTGAACCGCTCTGTCCTATGAGGGATGGTATCACATTTCATCTTCTGCTCTCCCACTCATGCATTGCTTCTTGCTGTAGCTCTCCTCCACTCACCTGCATGTCTTGTGAAAGACGATTGTGCCTCTGGATTTGTCATTTCAGTCTTTCCAAACAAAATGCCATAGACTGAGCATCTTAAATAACTGATATTTATCTATTGTCATTCTGGGAGCTGGGAAGTCCAATCAAGATGCTAGCCAAATTCTCCCTTGGCAGGTAGATGGCTGCCATCTTTGAGGCACTCAGATGATGTCTTTGTGCCATCTGCTGTCTCTTCTCATAAGGACACCAATCCCATGAGACTTGACTTCAGTCTCATGACCAGTTCCAGGTTTAATTTCTTCTCCAGGTTCCCATTTCAAAATGCCATCCTACTAGAAGTTAAGTTTTCAACATAGGGACACAAACATTATTTCACCTCAAATCCTAATAAAAGATGCACTGAAAATCTATCTTTAAATGACCCAAAGCAACTGTCATCTACAAGTTGGAGGTGGTGTCATTCAGTTCAGTGCATAAGAATGACAAGTACAATGTTCATTGTTTCTTCCTAGCAATGTAAATTATGTTTAATTTGCAAGTGATAAGCAGGCCTGCTAAAAATGTTTTAAAAAGGAAAAGAAAAGGAGTGTGAATATTTGTGCTCTAAATTCAGAGTGTAGACTCTATGACCCTTCTGTGCAGCAGGAAGCTGGTACCAGGTAGTCTCATGTCTACTCTACCGCAGAATTCTTCAAGGCATGATGAAGATGCCATAGTGTGTTAACTCTTTCCTTAGAACATATCAGAGTTGCCATGTGAGATGCTTCAAAATTGATATGTTGTCATAATTTGCTATATAAGTAACTTGGGCGATTAGAAGAATGTTTGAAAATATAACTAGCAAAAGCCAATCACCTAAAGACAAGCTACTCCCTCTTATTACTGTTCAAGATCTATTTCTCTTTCCATCTCATCTCCTGTTGTCTCCTCTCCTCTCCCTCCCCCTTAAATATGTACATACACACATATATGAATATTTGTTTCAACCATCAACATATACAATTAACACATGCACTGATTATATATATATATATAATATACTATATATATACATATATATATATATAATGTCTTGTTAATGAATCATGAGTAATTTTCTATATTTCCATCATGACTTTATGTTGCTTTATGTTGATGATTGTGGGATGTTTAGATCTGACACCTCTAATTTAAGCAGACTGCAAAATAAACAGAATTTATGAACGTTTGCTCACCTGAGCCATCCTGTCCTTTAGCATAAATACTTAGAGGTCAACATGTAGAAGTAGAAAATAAGTACAGCCTGTTCACCAAATATGAAGTCCCCTCTGAACAAATGCAAGTTTCTAGTTCTCGGGTAGTAATTGTAAGTTTGCCCTTGCCCACATGAACACTGAACCATTATTATGTCAATTCACTTTTTGTTTGTCAATCAAGAGAAAGTCATTTACATGGATTTCTTTTACCAGCAAGGGTTAATAATTCTTTATGCTCATTAACAATGTATAGTTTTTGTTTTCCAGAATATCAATCCATTCTTTTAGTGCCATTTTTGTTGGAGCAAAAATTCATAAAATCTTAAGAGATAGTGAGAATGAGATATTTTGTGAATACATTTCAATTAGTATTTATTTGTGGCATTCTTAAGTTGAATTTTTATGTATTTTATGTGTGATAAGAGCCCCATTTTGGATACTTTTATTTTCCTTCCTTTGAGAGTTGGAATATACCATCAGCTATGGGGACTGTCATAGAAGATACTATTTTCAAAAGGAAACTTCTAAATGATTTCTGTGGTGCCACGTCATGGAAAATTCACCAGCTTGTCCAAATTCTCTGTCTCACTGTATTATTTGCCAACTTTATAGAAGCTTCTGTTATTATTTTTAACTTCCTTTTGGAAAACAATTATTTTCCCAAATATCAGCATCTAGTCTCTATATTTATGTCTCATATTAGAAGGGTTTAAAACTGCATACCTCTACTTAGGACATCCTAGAATGTATTCAGATAAGAGTGTTTTGTTATCTGAAGACACAAAACAGCATCAAATCCAAGTGAAGTTTCCCCCATATTATTCAGTGGGCAATTAAAAAAAAATAGTTGCTACATTGATGTGCCATAAACTACAAGCTTAAAAAAAACAGAAATCCTAATTTATGCCATCATATTGCTTTAAAGTCCAGCAATTTATAAAGTGAAAACCACAGAAACAGATGTGTTGGCCCAAATGTTTGAGAGTGTAGTTCTTACAGCTGTGTCACTAAACTTCTTTCTTCCTGCAGCAACTGCTTTTCTCCCTAAAAGTATGGAAACCAGATATTTTTAAAGCATGACTTGTTTCCTATACAAAAATGACATTTCTAATTTAAGCTGATGTTATGACAGCTTGATAACAAAACTAGCTTTTTGTTAAAGGTTTGTTTGATGCAGATTTAATTTTGCAAGGTTACTTGCCCTTTGTAATATTATTTATCTATTTACTTATTCATTGCTATAGAGAGGTAGCAGCATCATGATAAAAAGTAAAAGAATAGTGTTCAACAAAATTTAAATACTATTCTAAATGGACTTATAAATATGTTGTTTCCAGAATGTTTTACTTCTTCATATTCTACCCTAAAGTAAAAAAAAGAAAGTACATAAAATAGCATTAATGAGTTATCTCATATCTTCTCTGTGGTTTTTCCACCTATCTAGACATTGGATAGATGGACATCTGGCAGTAGCTGCTGTAGCAGGAATGTAGAGAGCCTAGATTTACAGCCTGAAATGCTGAAACAGGGAGAAGAGCTCAGAGGTATCACTCCTCTGCGCTAGTATCCATTATTCTTTCTAATTTCACTCAGCAGAGGTTGCCATATTCTCAGGTTTTAAATGTCCCCCTTTAGAGAACTATGTGGGTCAGCCTTTCAGAGGATAAGAGGCAGTCAGGTTGGGCTGCCGAAGCTTTTTTTCCATGAGAAGCAAGATAAGATGGTTTGGAAGCAAGTACCATTTCAGTCCTGTATCACAATGACATCTGTTACAACACATTATTAACCATAAAACCCCACATGCTGCTTAAAATGATACAGGAAAAGAAAAAAATGCTACAAAATGCAAATCTTGCAGCTTTTGTCTCAAGGGCTGTATCAACCAGCTGATAGTGTGTTTGGGGGTAAAGAAAATATATATAGTGAAATGTGACAATCTGCCTAATAGTATAATTGGATAGTCTTCTTCAATGGCCATTTAGAGTTATAATTGTCAGATATGTTGATCTGTTTTCACCATGAAAACGGTCCTAGCTTGGGCAGCCTCCCGTAGGAAAGAATGTAATACCAAGAGATCCATCATCTCAAATGCTCTCAGCAGGGAAGCTCAGTGTTATTGCCAGTTGAAGTTCTAATCACCACAGGACTGGGCTTCCCAGAGCCTTTCTTTTCTCCTCCCCTTATCTGCCTTCAGCAGTTTCCTTATTCAGCAGCTGTGGGCATATGAAACCAAGGCAAAGTTATTGGAAACTGCCAATGGGTTATTAGATTTCATCTCACCTTTTGGTGTTCCTCATGCTTCATTTATGTGGACTTTTGTTTGCATGAAAACTGAAGCCCAATGTACAATGAGATCTGGGATAAAGGACAGACCTGGCAGGAAGCTAAGCGGGCAGTCCATCTATAAGCAACTTGGAGTTATAACAAGGCAAGGACATTTATGTAGATTAAATCTTCCAAGGATTAGTGGTTGGAAGAAGATGCTCTTGAACAATGTATGATTTCCTCACTGATTGGATCTATGTCAATCATCTATTTCATTACATTTATGGAAATACAGAGATGCTCAGGTTAGATTCAAAGATTGTTTTGCTTGCATACATGTGCGCAAACGCGCATGCTTGTGCATGCGTGTGTGTGTGTGTCTAGTGTAGATAGAGGTTAGAAAAGGGTGTCAGATCCCCTGGAACTTGAGTACTGGAGTAAGTTAAGGTTGGTAGTAAGCCACATTGTGGGTGTTGGGAATCAAACCTGGGTCCTCTGAAAGAGCAACAAGTGCTCTCAACTGCTGACCCATCTCTCTACCCAGCACATAATTTTTTCATGAGCACTTTGTATTACTTGAGATCCAAGAAAACAATCATGAACAGTTTATTCTTTTCCCTTTCTGTATACAGCTCTCAGCCTTTCTTCTAAATAACCGCTGGAAAAAATATTTAAAGAATATTACTTAAGGAGTACTGAATTAATTGCTGGCTGGCAACTCAATGGTTCTTACTGGTCCTGGATAGTGATACTTATCCAATTATTTATTTGCTGTGTAAAGTTTGAAGGCAACAATACTAGAAAATGCAAGCAAATTATCAACAAAAGAAGCACAGGAAAATCCCTAGCTGCAAACTTTAGCATTTTATTTATTTATTTATTTATTTATTTATTTATTTATTTATTTATGTGTGTGTATGTATATATGTGTGTTATAGAATTCTATTAACATGTGTTAGCATATATGAGTTAATATGCTTTTATATAATAGTTTTCCTATCAATTTTCTATAATCTACATAAAGATTTTATTCTTGTTAAGTTTGTAATTCAACATATTTTAGTAAATTTTCTGCTGCAACTTATCACCATAATTTCATTTTACATTTTCATTGTCCCCAAAGACCTGTCAAGCCAATTTATAGATACTGTCTGTTCCCACCCCAAGCCTTACAAGAAGCTACTTCACTTTCTTTCTGGAAAAGCCACCTTTTCTAGGTATTTGTCTAGGGACTTATGCTTCCTTCCCCTGTTCTCATGCAAAATCCCCAGAGCAGGGTAATGACTTCTGGGACCTTACTGGATGTTTTGGTTAGGGAAAGCTTTATCCACACAGGGATTACTGTGTGGGAAAGATCAGTGCTCAATAAAGCTCCCTCCAAATAGCTATCTATCTATCTATCTATCTATCTATCTATCTATCTATCTATCTTATATCATGTATCTATCTGTCTATCATTTATCAGTCATCTGTCATCTATCCATCCATCTATACCTATCTCCCCCTCTCATTTTGTTTTCTTTTTCATGAAATGTTTCATTTTTATTAATGTGTATGTATTTGTATACATTTGCGTATCACACACACCCCCGTGTGTGGGGGGGTGGTGTGTCCACAGCAAACAGAAAAGGGTGAGAAATAAGTGAAAGGAACTGAACTGACAAGCACTGTAAACCATTAAGCCATCTTGCCAGTGTCTTGTTTTTCTTTTCTGGTTTTCTGAGACAGTCTATAGCACAAATGACCTTCCAATTCAGTTTTTCTGTCTCTGTCCTGAGGATTTTGGTCTCCCAGGAAAGTGCCAACATGCCAAGATCTCAGACCTTTCTAGAGAAATGGTGTTGTTTAAGTTAGAGCTATGAGTTGAGGAATACTGCTATTATTGTTTGCTCTACAACTTTGTAGAAGAATAGCACATAAAATAATTTAGCCCTAATTTTCCTCATATATATAATCTAGTTGTAATATAGGTGGGAGTTGGTGGCAGTGTTTGTCATTGCTATTTTCAACAGAAATTTTTCTCATGATCCTAAAAGTTCCTCTTTCTCATCAAGGGAAATCCACCCTAAATTTTAATGCTTCATTACTGTTTAAACAATGATTAAAAAATACCCTCCCTGCAGTATTATTGTTATACAGTTCATTTGCATTTACCTTAATTCTCCTGCTCTTCTATCTAAAGAATACCTGCGTGCAATCATCTACACAATGTCAGGTGTTGAGAGCAGGTTCTGGCTTCACTTTCAACACTCAGCTGTATCTCCCATAAATCATCACAATCTAAGTAAACGACCCAACAAATTTCCTAGAGACAATCAAAGATGAATTCAATGTGTTTATAGAAACCTATCCAGCAATGCCTATATCTGACTGGATATTTTCCTCTGAGTTGGAAGAAAAGAATCTCAAATGCAGAAAAGGGATTTTTGGACAGAGATTAAGATAAACATCAATTATAACTGGAAATAACTAGATGACTATTGAGTTGGACCTTAATGGGTGAATGGAATTTCAATAGTCAGAAAATTAACAAGATGGAGTATTTCAGGAGTAAATTTTAACTCCATCCATTCATTCATTTTTCCATTCACCATATATGTGAGTACATGCTCATATAAATCTATGATGACTAGGGTTATTCTGATATAACAGAGAATAATACATTTTAGTGGCTTATAAGAGGAATGTAACTAATTAATATTCATATGCACTTCTCATTTGTTTTTAGCCCTCCTGTTTTCCTTCCTTCCTTCTGTCCTTCTGTCCTTCTTTCCTTCCTTCCTTCCATCCTCATGTCCTTTCTTCCTTTTTTTCTTTCCTTCCTTTGCCTCAGTTCTGTGCCCTGGTACTCATGCAGGACCCCCTTAACAGAGCAGACTTTGCCTGGGACTCGTCATAGTGTCCCTCCTGCAGGAATGAAAGATGATGGTGGACCAAGGACCCATACAATGTCAGCTTTTTGGACTCATCGACATTTGTTCTCAAATGCAATTATCCAGAGCAAGTTTTACAGCCGAATATTAATGCCCAGAGATAACTATGGTGGAAATGGTCAGTGGAGATGATGAGCAAATAATCACACATTCCAGTTTTACATCTTACACAGTGATCTTGAGAAACAATTCTCTTTTGGGAATATATATTTCATTGGGAATAAGTCTGGATCCATGAAAATGAAAGCATACCTTTAGGTTTTGAAAATTGGTAAAAAATCAAACTTGAACACACACACTCACACATATACACATCATACAGACACAAAAAATAAGTTAGTTTTTCAAATGATTGATATTTAGAATATAATAGACATACTTTAGTTGTCTCAAGTAAACAGGTCATGTAAAATGAAAAAGTTTTTGTCCCAAACTAGTTTATGCCAATCATTTAGTCAAATTCGAATACAGATGTAATTCAGCATGTTTTGTACATGTGGTTGATATCTCCAATCAGTATATTTCAAGCTCATAGTATGGTTGTGATCCTTCTAATCAGTAAAATTTCTTAAGGGCATACACTAAGATTTGGCACCAGGGCGATAACTCAATGGCCAAGAGCACTTGCTGCTTTTGCAGAGGACCCAGTTCGGGTCCAGCACCCCTGTTAGCTGGCTCACAGTTATCTGACTCTGGTTGCGGGAGATCCAACAGCCTCTTCTTGCTCTGCAGGCACCACTTGCGTATATGCTACACAGACAGACATACATGCAGGCAAGGCATGAACACACATGGAGTCAAAATAAATAAATCTTGTTGTAAGACCTGATGGCAGAAAGAAAATGTGCCTCACTAGTGCCATTTGCAGTGTTCTAGATATGCATAAAACCATTTGATATCATTTCTTAGGACAAGTCTATAAAGCTGAATGGATCTAAAAGAATATGTATTCGTGGATACTGTCCCTCTGAAAAACCCAGATTCAAAACAGGATATCCTTATTACACTCAGTTTATAGACAGAAGAGATAATGAAATTTAGAATTGGAAAGCATTTGTTGACCACTGGGAGGCCAAGATGGGAAGGAGGAGATAAGAACTGGGAATCTTTTTATTTTGTAAAGCAAAACAATTCTAATTTTATTATTCACTTAAAGTTTCTCTGTGTCTTGTTCTTACTGTTACAAGATGATAATATGTAGCTAACGACCCTAATTTATTTGCTACTCATTATATCCATATGTGAAAATATATTATAAGCTACAAGTATTATTTCTCTTCATGAATATATTATTGCTTGGAATGCAGAAATAGCTGGGTCATTAAAATGTTGAGTAAGAATGAAGACTGAAAAAAATTAAAAAAATAAACAGAATGGAGACTGAGTTTAGAACCTTCAGCCCCTATGTTAAAAAAAAAAAAGCAAGAAAAGAAGCCAGCATAGTGGCATAGTAATACTCCCCTGTAAGCCTAGTACTGGGAAAGCAGAGTGAGGAGGATGCACAGACCTCACTGGCCAGCTAGTTTTGTTGAATTGTGAGGTCTAAGATCAGTGAGAGACCTGACCCTAAAGAATAACATGGAGAACAATTGAGGAAGACATTTGGCTTCCAGTCTCTACCTAATGTGCAGGCATGTGTCCATCCATGTGAACATGTAAACATGCATACACCAAACAAATTTACTCTCTCTCTCTCTCTCTCTCTCTCTCTCTCTCTCTCTCTCTCTCTCTCTCTCTCTCTCTCACTCTCTCTCACGCATATATATATATATATATATATATATATAATATATATATATATGCTATTGTCCAGAACCAAGATTCAAAGAAGTGTCATCCAATAGTATATTATGTTTTGATGTCTTTAAAGTACAACATAATTTCTCATATTGAGTGGGAAAATATTAACATTCTTTAAGACTTTTTTTTCTCACTATCACAAGGACCAGACCCCATCCAGCACATTTGGAATTCAGAGTTATGAAGGGCTGTATGTACACCCTATATCCCAATCAGTTTCTTTTTTTAACTCCCTATTCCACTGTCCACCTCTCTAACCCCCCAGCTCTCTGTAACTAGGTCAGATATTTCAGTGCAATTATTATCATTTAGTAGTTAAGAATGCATTCACAATGTTAGAGGAAGTTATAAAATTGAGAAGTCTAATTCTTTCCATATCCCTCTGAGATAATTTGTAACATCCCGTGAAGGAAGAAATTAAAAGAATCCTGTAGTCTGACCAGGCCAAAAATAATGTATGTCTAAGAAGAGGGGAATGCTAATTGGCCTGATTTGATATTATATTTCATATGTGTATTGACTTATCATATTTTATCCTATAAACATACACAACTGAAAAGTATGGTAAGTCTACTTTCTCCTATAAATTGTTATGTATATCAATCACAACAGGAAACATCTTTTCTAAAGGATTGTAAAACATCAAAAATAAGTAACAATAACCACAATGGAAATATATGTCACTGCAAAGCTAAGCATTAGGTCTCAGAGAAAATTCTACTGTAAATTAATCTCCAAGGCATATTGTTCTGCCATCTACATCCCCATATTCCCATTGCACATGGAGTCAGAGCTGAATTCCCCATTATGATATGTGGGTCCCCTCCCCATCATCTCTCAGAGAGCGCTTCTTCATTCTTCTATGCTCTGCTTCCACAGAACTGTACTACTTTAAATTTTAAGCAGAAAAAGCCTTTAACTTACCATGCCCATAACTAAAACCCAGATCTCTGTCCCCCAACCTTTCCCAGCCCTGTTCACAGTAACACCATCCCTGTAGATGCTCTCACTAATATGTGTGGCTGCTGTCTCCCTCCACATTGCATATCCAGTCTGCCTACAGATGTGACTGAACTATCTTCACATAAACACAGTATCTGTCATCCTCTGCACTACTCTAGAAACACACCATGAGGGTAAAACAAAGAAATAAATCAACACCTATTGACCTCTTCAACTCAAGAGCACCAATGAGCCAACTAAATTCAAAAGGATTTTGTCATGGTATGATCAAGACTGAGCATCTCAATTCTCAATAGTCCATAGTGTTAACAGTTACCCCTAAATTCAGATGAGCATCTTTTAAGGGGCCTTGCTGGGTATTCTTGCAATTTTATACCATCTGGGTTTACTGGGTATAGAGATATCTGTCTATCATGTCCACATCATCATAAACGCAGTAGCCAGTAAGGTTGACATCTGGGTCTTGAATTGGAATTCAGATTTCTGCAGTTTAGTGCTTTGACCTTTGGTATTCTATCACAGCCTCTACTTCCCTTAAACAATGGCTCTGCACTTAGTATTTAGTCCTTATCTCTAATTTCTTTAAGACCCCATTTGATCATCACTTATTATTATTAATGGTTAACATAGTCACTGCCAGTGTTGTTATTGTTGAAGAGTACACTAAGAGTCATGGAGTCTGTCTCAGCCCCACATGATCTAATACCACCAAATGCAGCCAGAGTTCCACATATCAGTTGGTCTTACCTTTAGATTAAGCCATTCCCAGCAGTAAAGGGGGAGTTTAACTGGATAATTTTAATATTATCTGCTCATCTAAAATCCAGTAAGTCCAGAAAGTTCTCAGCACTTTTGCTTTCACAATTTGTGTTCATTTGGGGAAGATGCTGTTTTTCCCCCAGTTTGCAGGAACTTGAGCTTCAGTTGAACATTGCTGCCCTTGCTACAGGGTGAGAGTAGGGGACACCTGCTAGGTTTTGGGGGCGGGTCATTAATTATTCACTTAGATTTAAGAATGTCTGAACCTTGGTGACAAAATCTACTTGGTGGATCTTAGTGGTGGCTTGATGAGAGACATTCCCAAGTATAATAAAAGCCATGTAGGGCTGATAGCACCCAGCTTCAGACACAGGGTCCACACACTGAGTAGCCAAAGTGATAGACTTTTTTTCTCTCAGGTCTGGGAGCCAGAAGTCTTAGGTCAAAGGCAGGCAGGACTTATTTTTTCTGAGGCTGCTCCTCCATCTTGTCAGTATCTCTTTCTCTCTATATCCTTACATGATCTTTTCTCTCTGCCAGTGCAGAGAGCCAGGCTCTCTTCCTCCTCTTAGGGGTACCTATCCTAGCAAATTAAAGTCTGGCTGCTGTAACTCTATTTAGCTTTAATTGATGCCTTTAAAGGTCCTGTTTCCAAATATAGTAATATCGGGGTTAGTTCTTTAATACATTCATGGGGGCAGGTCCAAATTTACTCTCTATCACCCACTATAGTCTTTCATTTGACTTTTATAAGTGAAAAATTACTTATTTCAGTTTTAAATGTCTAAATAACAGATAATGTGTATTCAAAATTACACTCTGAATATCACTAAATTTAACAGCTACAAACCTAAACTGTGCATGAATTTATTATTCATTAAGACAAATTACTTAGCTACTCACTGCTTGGTGATTTTTGCATATTTGCTGGCTAATGTGCCAACTTAACATTTCCAGGGCAGAAATGGAAATACACCTCATAATGTATAAACTTCAAGTATTTGATTTTAATTGATGGCACACCTTTGAAGTGAATTTATACTTTGTGTTGTTCCTATATATTAACAGCAAAAGAAAAAAATTCTACTTCTAAATGTCAGGAAGATTTTACTACAAATCATTTATTAAATGTTGTATCCTCAGTTTAAATCTAACTGGGTAACTAAACATTAAAGTAAAGGGGAAAATCTATATTGGTCTAATTTGAATTATATGTTCTTCTCAGCAAGTAGAATTGCTATTGACTGTCTTAAGCACCATTGTCTCCGTCATGAATAATCATAAAACATTACAGTCAGCACAAGAAGAATGGAAAGAAGCTCATCAAAAAGTTACAAAGAGGATGAAAGCCAAACACAAAATATGAACAAACTCCTTTCCCTTCTGTGCCTAAATAAAAGAGCCATGCAGAGAGCACAGTGGCTTTATTACCAGAGGAAATGTGCTACTTAATAATCATGAGAAGCCTCATTTATTATAGACACCATTTGACTTATTTTAGTCCAAAGAAGCTTGCTTGTTTGTTAAATGTATGTCGCTGGAGGAGGAAGGGGGAGGAGGAAGAAATGAAGAAGGAAAGGAGGAGGAAGAGGAGGAGGAAGAGACCCTTGGTTGTCAAGCACTCCCCTCTCATTAACTGAGTTTTTAATTCACAACTAAGAATTCTGATTTGCTTTAGCTGGAAGCAAATTTTTTTCTGGAAGCTCCAGAAGTTGAGGGTCAGGAAAGTCACAGGCTGTTTTTTTTGTAGAGATGAGTCATGCTTGGGCATCTGGGGGGTGGCATCTAGAACTTCTATGCAGAGTGTGTCCACTTAATTACTCAGAATGTTGTCCTCCGTATCTAGGGCATTTAGAGTCTCCCCAGGAGATGAGAGTAGAACAGCAGAAAGCTCAGCGGCTTAATACCTTGGTGATGTGCTGATAAACCTATAGATCTTCTCAAAGTTACAATGTTAGATTTGAAAATACACACGATTGAATAGGTACACATATTAACATGCACATGTGTATTGTACTGTTCTAGAGTAGTGTGTAAACCCGAGGCAAGGTGGCTTAGCCTCAGGACTGTGAGCATTTGGGATGGACACTTTTTTTTTTTTTTTTTTTTTTTTTTTTTTGAGACAGGGTTTCTCTGTGTAGCTTTGGAGCCTATCCTGGCACTCGCTCTGGAGACCAGGCTGGCCTCGAACTCACAGAGATCTGCCTGCCTCTGCCTCCTGAGTGCTGGGATTAAAGGCGTGCGCCACCAATGCCCGGTCAAGGGGATGGACACTTCTTATAAGGCCATTCAGTGCACTCATAAGAAAATACTAAAGGACTTCTCTGACCTTTATCCACTAGATGACAGTAGCAGTCCCTGGGTGTGACAGTTTTAAGCAATCTCTAGGCACTGTGAAATGTCCCATTGAGGTAAGAATCTGTCTTTCCCTCCAAACTCCCATTATCAATTTCCTCAGTTTGAGAAACACAGCATTTTGAAGGGACAGTAAAAAAGCAAAATGAAATCAGTCCCCCAGGCTGCAGAACAATATTCTCCCCACACGGCAGTATAGAAGATATGGCAGAGGCCTCTTGGTGTGGCAGGGAACCATTCCCATGGCTCTTCCAATGTCTCTCTGACTGTCTCTGGGAGACAACCCAAAAATTTCTGTGATCGATGTTAATTAGGACTCCCATTGACCAAACTAGCAGCAGTCAAATAAACCATTTAAAAACAAAGAGATTGTGGACAGGCCTGGAACAGCATGAAACAGTTACCTTGTGATTCCAAGGCTTGCTCTAATTATGGAGGGATGGCTAATTCCCAGGTAGACTATGCATTTCCCATCTCTGTGGGTCACAACCACTTTCGAATCCCCCATCCCCGCAGCACTTCATTCGTTTTACATTTTAATAATTTGCTGGGATGTGCCTCCCTTGCCATGCTGAGTGCTCTGATGAATGGTATTTTAGAATTATTTTCATATCATCTACATCCAGCCTATGGAGAAGAGTGAGCATTAGATAAGTGTTTCTTAGATAAATGCCATATATTATAGTTAATATGTGTGAAGTAGTTCTGTATATCAGATATTGCTCTAGAACCTGGAAATATAGAGAAATATTAATGTTGATTTTCTTCATTAAGAAGATAATGGCCAAGTGGTTTAAGGGCTTGCCATAAAGGCACAAGTGGGAAGACCAGAGTTCAGATCCCCAGGACCCAAGTGCATGCTGGGTAGGCAGCAGTCTTCATAATTCCATCCTAGGGAAGGGGAGCAAGAGGATCCCCAGAGCAAGATGGCTAGTGAGTTCTTGGCTTGCTTAAGAGACCCTGTCATGTTGAATAAGATGGGAAAACTACAGAAGACAATTCTTGACATCAGTCTCAGGTTTCACATACATGTGCCCACGTGTGGATGCATCTACACACATGCAAACACACCACATCACACACACACACATACACCACACCACCGAGCACACATACACAACAGACATACCGAGCACACACACACACATGCGTTTCTACAGTACATTACACACAACACAGCACACACATACACACAGCACACTGTACACCCACACACACACAGCACATACACACACACATACTACATCACACACCCCACAGTGTGCACACATGCACACACACAGAGCAGACACCGCACATAGACTCGCACACACTACATCACATACACCACGGTGTGCATACACACACACACACACACACACACACACACACACACACACACACACTTCCTTAACATCTGATTTCAGTAGATTACCAGTGAAGATCTACATAACAGAAATGTTTCTCTGATCTAAGATGTATAAAGTAAACATAAAGACATGATTGTGACTTCTGTGGTATGAAATCACTGAATATAATGCTGTTGCCCTGCCAGGAAGAAATCCTGTGTAGTAGACAGACACACGGACTGTTTTCCAGGTTGAGAAAGCTCCCAGGGAGCAGTGCTTTTGTTTTTTGGAATATTTCTTAACTTTCTTTTTTCTTATTTGTGTGTGTGTGTGTGTGTGTGTGTGTGTGTGTGTGTGTGTGTGTGTGTGTGTGTGTGTGTGTGTGTGTGTTTTAAATGTTGATGCCAACATTTCCTCGGCTTGTGGGATGTTGGGAATGTGTAGTATCCACAAAACACTCCTTAGAATTGAGTCAGTTCTTTATGGTTACGGCAGAAGAAAGGAAGAAGGAAGCTGAGTGATACATTATTCTATTTATGAAATGCCCTAAAAACAGAAAAGTTTCCCTTCTAGAAACAAGACAGATGGAGTTCTCCAGAGTTATGACTCTGTGGCCAGAAAATTCTGGAACAAAGGTTAACATTTTTTCTCCTTTCTATTTTGACAATTTGTGGTGATGACTACAATTTAAAAAGCACTATTTGGATTTTCTTTTCAGAGATACTATTTAATGGAAAGTACAGTAGAGAAAGCCTATTGAAGCAGTTAGATAATTCTCAAGTGCTGGAGTTTTTTTAGTTTAAGGATGTCCTAGAGGCAATTTATCTCCTGTCTGAAGTGAGGCTCTTCTCAATATAATGCAAGCTTGTCAGCTCCTGAGCACTCTGGGCCCTTATATTCAGAAGGCCCCCACCTGGGTAGGCAAGGGGGCACTCTTTCTGAGCAGGGACCTGTGTGAGCCTAGCCCTTCAGAGCTGGGAAGAGAACAAGCAGGCCATGTTTCTTTGTTCTAATTGCCATAGAGGACTGGCTTTCCATTTGCTTGGAAATCAAGTAACAGTTCCAACAGACAAGAAGATGTATCCTGCCAATCCCTGGCCACCACGTTGCATGTAACATACAGTTCCTACTTTCCTCCTCCCTGTGACTAAATGCTAGAGTAATCAATTTAAAGGAGGGCTGACTTTACCTTGTCTTTTGCAAGCAGAGAAAACGGAAACAAGGATGGGCCAAGGCAGGATATGACCCACCAGACAGTCTTCCATCAGGCAGGCCCAGCCTCTTCCTTTGCACCTCTTTCCAACAGATGCCCTCATACTCCAGTTCTACAGAGGGCTGAATGTATTCTTGAGATCAGACCCCTCAGAATCCCAACATGTCCCACCATCTGTGAACCAAGTCTACCTCAGGCAGTTTGTGGGACAGCTTGTATTTAAGACACAGTGTACAGAGAGCCTGGCACGTTTTCTACCATGGTTGTAAAATTCCTTTAAGCTGATTGGATTTACTCATGAAGATGTGAAAACTGTGACTATATCATTAAGTTGTTTCCCTGTCCCTCCAATGCCATGGTATCTATCCATTTGGAAAAGCAGTGCCTTCAAGGCTGGGATTCTTCTGGTGCTGGCAATGATCTCAGCCAGGATGGCTGCTAGATGTAAATTAATTTAACTGCCACCCGTGATCTATCCATCCCTGGATTTAATCTGGGACAATGTTCTGCTTGTTTGGTTGAAATCTAGAAACCCACAGATTTTACCAGTTTAGTTTTTGGGTGAACCTCATCTTTATTTTTACTACCTTTTATCAGAATGCAAGAGTTTAAAATGCAGGCATGTGAATAAAAGGTCCCTGTCTATTAAAAACAACAGAACTAAGCTTTCTACGCATGGGAGCAGGTCTTCCTATTGCAGCATCTGGGCTGCTACTCCCTCGAGATTTCAGTTTAGAATACAGACAGTCTCTGCTGCTGGTGCAGTGACTTCAAGTTCCTTTCGTTTGTAGCTATCACTTAATTAGAAGAAAGCTTTCCACTAAGATATGCAGAAAGTTAACATAGTGATGTGATTTCACACTGAGGAAGGAACAACTAATACAAGATTTGTTCCCCTGAAGATTTGATTGGGGAGAGAAGAGTGAGGACAGGAAAGGATTGTTCTCAATTTGCGTCTGTAAATAGTTTGTGACAATTCATTTATCCGTGCAACTGAATTGAGTGATTTGGGACTAAAATTAGAACCAACATGGCATGTGCCTCACAGTTCCTGAGGCTGCTTCTCACCCCTTTCAAAGTACTTTTGAAGGTACACAAAGCAAGAACATCCTCCAAGAAGGCAGACAAGCAATACTGACTTTGCATTGAAATTCTAATAATCACAAAAGATAGAGAGAGGAACAGAAGAACTGACTGAAACAATCTCGCTCTGAAAGTTTGCTGCTTAGAGTGGCAAAAGAACCTTCTGAGAAGCTGGAGTGGAGCTGCCTATGGCCCAGGCAGTCCGGCTCTTGGACCAGTATTTGGAATCTGAAGTATCTGTCTACCTAGGCTGGCCCTCTGAGTTGCACAGGTGCCACCTTCGATGTAGCTTGCATATTACCCATGGTTTTTTTCCGTTAGCAAGTCTTTATTAAGCCATGTGAGGATCTTAGGCAGAAATGACCTACCATCATCAAGACCTTGGGGAACTTAGAATTAATGTCTCAGAAGATGGAGAGATACCTTAAAAGCCATTTACATTTTCATGTTCTTAGCTTTTCAATATGCTATATATAGTCCATTCCATCCTATATGTATCCCGACTCTGTTCCCATCTATCTTCAATTATCCAATCTTTGTATAATTAAATCATAAGCATATGAAATGTGCCTTCCCAATAAATAACCCCCTTCTATACCCCCACACACACACTCCTAATTTCTATCCTTACTGTATAGCTATGATGAAGCAGAGTACAAAGTTACTGAAACTTGAGTTGAGCACCAACCTTGTCAATATTTCCTTAAAGGCTGAAATCTGAAATCTGTAGGATTTTACTCACTTCCAACTTGACAATGAGGAGGAAAAGCAAAGACAGGCTGTACGCCTTGTGACCTAACCAACACCAAAATGAAGGCACACCCCATCATTTTAGAAACAGGGAAGGTGTGGACACAATTAGTAACAGTTGTAACATTATTCTGGGAGGAAAACGCTTCTTGAAATGACTTTGCCAAAAATCTGAAAATATGGTAAATTTTTTTGTATCCTAACTATGAAGGAAAAAGTACGAGTTCCATGATGTATCTAGGATGTGGATAAATAAGAAAAGACCAGGCTGGGAGGGAATGGAGATTGGTGAGGGGTGGACATCAGTCACTGACTCAGACTAGTGTCAGGAGCAGTAAAGAACAGAACTGATGTTGTGGAAAATTGAAACATTAATATGGGCTATAATTTTGAGCTTTTCCAGAATGCAGGGTAGAGTGATAAATATTAAAAAGTAGTGGGGGAAGAAGGTAAATGTGAAATTTTAGAGAAAAAGCTGAGCTGGATCTAACTGAGACGAGACAGAACAGAAGCAAACCAATCATAAACGTCAAGTGACAAGAACTGTCTTTGGTTAAAGACCTATGCCTTTCAGGCTCAGTGGATGAATAAAAATAGATTTCCATGAAGACATGTGAGGACAGTGTGCAGATAGAAAAGACAAATGTCTCCAAAGCAAGCCACATGGTGGAAAGCAAAGGCTGCATATAAGGCGGCACACATGGTGGGCTACAATTAACAATTCCATCTACTAGAAACAATGGCTATTTGGAGGAGGAGAAAAAAGTACCCTAGGTTTTTATACTTAACCAAGTCCTTCTTCATAAAGGAAGACAACCAAAGGACCTTTGTATGTGCCATTTTTAAAATCCCAGCACCAGATAACTGATGCCCTGAACAGTGCTGAGGTCTTGGACATTTGGAGCCTCCATCTACTTTTCCCCATGGTCTACTGAGTCTACTGCATGTACTAAGTCATTGAGAATTCTGAGGATCTATCTATAAGCAAGGTGTTATATGAATAGGGTCAACAGCTTTGTTTTTATAAATCTGTGCTAAGTTTTACTCTAGATGCACAAAATTTACCTTGGATAGATGAATAGTGCATTTCAAATAAATACCCCTTGAGTTTTTCGTGACTGTTAGAAATCATAAGGAAATGGGAAGATTTAAAAATGCAGGCGGCAAAAATCTATTAAGCAAATGGGTTCTGGGTGTATACATAATACTTTAATAGCTACATTTAAGGTCAGGAAAAGGTTTGAAGTGCCGAGCCCACAGTACCAGAGCATTCTGGGTAGATAGGAACAGTTTTGGCTGCAATGGGGTTAAGGAGGGAGAACAGTAAGGTTTGTTAATGGGATCTTTGCGTGGACTGTGTAGGAAGGGAAAGGACATTAATAATAAAAGCCATGCTTTAAAAACTGACCTTGTAGCTGAAAGGTATGCACTTGTATCATTACCAATTAATGTGTTAGGTAACATAGCTTGTACTTGGAAAGCAGCAAGGAGGAGTAGCTAAGTGATGTTCACACATCTTAATTAGTGTCATTAATAGTTCTTTTACCATCTCTCCTGAAAGCAACAGCACTGTACTATCAGCATCTTGTTAGGAGTCAAACCAGCAAGTGAGATTCGAAGCCAAGTCTTTAAAAGTAGCTTTAAGTTATGGTGCCTACATGACTAGAATGTTCTCAGGGGAAGCAATCATCCACAGAGCCAGACGTGAAGGCAGTGAGTCCATGCAGCATGTTAAGAGTTCCTGTGATATCAGATTAGAAAAACAAGGACAGCGCACACACCAAATTCTTCCCTTAGAGACTCTCCTATGGTTGGCCACTGATTTGGTAGTCTTAACACAATAAAACATTTATTCTGTGAATTCAATGTTAATAGATGAAGGAATGCACACTGATGCAGTTTCTTTGTGAGGATAAAAAAGACCCACACTGAAAAATATATAACTGAAAAATTTTGGTGTTCCTGCTTATGGGGTTATGTGCCCAGTTGGTCTAATTTGGTATCCAACCTGTAATGGGTATATTTTTAACTCCTTGGCATTCAGAAACTATAATCTACATAATCTTCACTTAAAGTAAGTTTTGCTGTTGTATTTTCTCCTGACTCTAAATATAATGTTCCTGAATTTAAGAAGAAAAAGAAAAGGTTGATACATGTCTGTCTAGCCTGTTTCTATATAAACTATGTAATTATGAATATATATTCATAAGTGAAATATTTAATGTACTTGTAGAACTTGTTTTGACATTTCCTTCTACCATTAAGGATTTATTTCATAGTCTTATTTTTGTTTCATTTTATTTTATTTTTACATCCATTTGTTTATTCATTATATTTGTGTATGTGTGAGTGTGAGTGTGTGCATGCATGCATGTGCACTCATGCATGTGCCAACATGCATGTATGGAGTTTAAGAGGATGAGTTGAAGGGATTGATTCTCTCCTTCCATATGGGTCCTAGAGATCAAACTCAGGTCATAAGGCTTGGCTGAAGTGCCTTTCACTGGCCTGTTTTAAATTCAAAAAGCATAATCAATATGAGCTGGCTTATTTTATAGATGGCTACAGTCTGCATCCATTCTCACTATTGTAAGACACCATAGACTGTGGTGGCTTATGAGCAATTACAATTCTAGAGGCTCACAGTTCCAAGATCACGTAGTCAACAAACAAATGGGGGATCTGGTAAAGGCTGGGTTCTTGGGCTGATCTTACTGTGTCCCCATATGGGGCTTTCCGGGGTCTCTTACAGGAGGGTGCACTGATCCAAATTGTGGGAACTCTGTTTCATGACCTGACCACTTCCCCGAATCCCAACTCTCACATACTAGCACATTGGTGATTAGGTTTCACCATATGAATTTTGGAAATGATGGAAACATTTCAACTGTAGCATATACCTATTTACCCCTTAACTACATGTTGGATGTTCAGACCTGAGTTAAGTATATCTATAAGTTAGAATAATTCTTGGAGTCATCTTGACTAAACAAAAGTGTACATCTACTTTTGTAACTATGTATTGTCAAATGGTCCTAAAGATGTTTAGTCCATGAATGCTGTCCCCAGTGTCATATAAAGGAGTCAACTTTGTAGACTCTTCTGCTGCTATCTTTTTAACCAGATTCATCATTACTATTGAAGATGAAGATAACACATTCATTAGTCTTTTGTGCTCTCTCTGATAATAATTATCTGTTCATGCCCCTTTAGATACAACTATTTCAATATTAACCATTTCTAGGTATCTATCAGGCTCAACTACATTGAAAAGTATTTAAATTTAGGGGATTTAAAATGACAGTGGGAAAAAGACCTAGATTTCATTCTACACTAGAGAATAAAATTAAATGTTATCAAATACAGTTCACAAATAACTGAACATGCAGCATGTGAGGAGATCCAGAAAATTCTAAACTATGTTATGCCGTGTTCCATTGTTTGACCATTGCAAGCTCATTTAAATTTAAACTGTTTTTGTTGGGGCTGGGAAGATGGCTCTGCAGATAAAAGCAAGCACTTGCTGCTTACTGAAGACTTGGATTTTGTTCGAAGCACCCACTGCAGGCAGCATACTGTAGCTCCAGATCCAGGGATCCTTCCTCTATTCTGGCCACGCTGGGCTTCAGGCACCAGGCAGTTGTTAGCCCAGGTGTGGGTGCTGGGAATGGAACCTGGGTCCGTCCTCTGTGAGTGCAACACATGTTATTAATTACCAAGTTGTCTCTCCAGCTGCACTGGAAATATTTTAAGGGTTCAAAGCATGCTACCAAAATTTTATGATTTTTTTTTAACTCTTTCTACAACAAGAGGGTGACTTTATTGCTGAGATTGAATACAATAGTATGAAACTCCCTTGATGTTTCTGGTCCCTTGTCTAGACCAGTCAGTCTATTCATAACCTAGATGAAAATAATCTGCATGTGTTACAGTCACACATAGGTTTTTCACATACATGTTGAGCTCTAGCATAGATATCCAAGCAATGGCCTATATCTATTTTCCAAGTTCACCTTGTAAAAATTTTTAAAAAAACATAGCATGACAGTGTTCTTGGAAATCAAGGCTTTAGAACAAAATATGGAGAGGAGCTTAAAGATGTTTCTGAGGATAGTCTAACATTGTGTCCATAGTTGCAGAGTGTAGAATTGGCACTTTTTGGTTTTGTTTTCTTGTAAAACCTTTTGGATTTAACAGAAGAGACACTAGTTAGGCCTCTTTTGTATTCACTGTAATTTGTTATATCTGTGTTTTCCTTCCTCAAAAACAGCCTTGTCACTCACCATTCCCTTCTCAGCCACAAGCTACCTCCTGCTTGAATTCTGGTTTGGGGGTTATACAGCTTAGCAGATAGTTTTGTTTCTCTTTCTTGTTTCTCTTTCTTATTCTTCCATGTAAAGTATTTAAAAAGAAAAGAATTCTACCTACCAGGAATTGCCTAGAAAACAAAGTACCCTGCTTTTTAAATTTTTATTTATTTATTTTTTTCATTTTGTGGCAGAGATCAGCCAGTTGGGAATGCCATTCTGTTTAATCACTGACCAAAAGAAACGCACACATTTTCGTTTTATTCCAGTTCAAATAACTGATCTGCAAAGAAAATTCTAATTTGGCTAAGTCTCTCAGATCTGCTAAACAGAGCAAGAAATTTTCAGGAGAAATGCCATGCATGTAACCATGAATAGAAAGCAGTCTGCCTGTGTCCCACACAGAAACACTTTCAGACAACTTGACTATATACAAACATCAAGAAATGTGGACAGAACTGATAAAGTCTGCTCAACTCGTCCGTTTAATCACATTTACACTTTGGGAAGTCTGACTTGAGGGAATGTGTACAAATGCTTATATGCGCATGGCCCTCTCTCCATTCTACTCTGGAAGGAAAGAATTCAACCAAGCCATGGAAAGTGCCAAACTCTACACCACTAGCTGCACTTAAGGAGACCCCTAGGGTTTAGTGTACAGAGTCGGGAGAGCTGCAGGACGTCCATTTGCATGTCTATGTGGGGGTTAAAACAGAGCACTGTCTTAAGTAGATGCTGGTGTTGTCAGTCCTATCTCAGGCCATCCATACCTTCATTTGAACTTCTAAAAGCACTTTCCATCTGTGCTAGAACACATTCAGAGCCAGGTCTAGTGACACAGACCCAGAATCTCGGCTACTTAGAAGACGGAGACAGGCAAATCAGCTTTTCAAATTTAGTGTCAGCCTTTGGCACCTCAGGGTGACCCTGTCTAAAAGTTTTTTTAAAAACAAAAAAAAAAACAAGAAAGGAGGCTGGAGATGCAGAGCGCTTACCCAGCATATGCAAATCCCTAACTGTAAACCTAAGACTGTATTTTTTTCATGCCTTGTCTAAAGTAACAGTTGAATGTGTTGCTTTTAAAACGTGAACTTATTTGATTTGATCAACAACATGTGGCCCTCCAGACTTGAAGTTTGTGCCTCCAAGTGGTGGTGGGGGGAAACCACTAAATTCGCATTAAACCTATTCAACCAGGTGAGCTCCTTGTACACAAACTGGGATTATCTGAATAGGTTTCATAGTAACACGTTCTAGGGGTTAGAGAGATGGCTCAGTGGTTAAAAGCACTGAACCCTTTTCCAGAGGATCCAGATTCCATTACCAGCACCAATGTGGTGGCTTACAACCATCTGTAACTCCATTTCCAGTAGATCCAATTCCCTCTTCTGGTTCCCTGGGCACCAGTCATGCAAATAGTACACAGGAATACATATAGGTAAGTACCTGTATATATTAAATGAAAGTAAAATTCTAAATAGATAGCATGTGCCTTCTAAAGAGTATCCATTTTGCAAATAATCAAATCACCAAGAGACTATTTAGTGGTACAAAAAAAAAAAAAAACTATTGTATAAAGATTTAAGACAAGGGAGGGAGCAGCCGTGAGGTGCATAAAAGCCTGCCTTATAACTGGGAACCTGTGGCTGTCACTGGATGTGTTTTGATAAAGGCTGGCAGGGTACTTCATCCCTTGCTCTACTTGGGCATATAATAAGTCCTAATGGGCATTTAAAAATCTATACACGACATCTGCATATGCAGGCCTGCACAAAATATAGGTCTAATCATCTAAGACATGCCCGTATGTGCATGTGCACACACGTGTGCTAACACAACCCAAGCACAGCTTGAAAGGAAGCAGTGTGAAATCCAGATGCCTGCAGAATCCAGCCTGGTATTAATTTCAACAAGACAGCAAAGGTTTCAGGTGACTCCGCCTCTCCTTGAATTTAGATGGCTTCTCTCCTTGTAATTCATAGGGACTTATCAGGCATCACAGTGTGACTCCAGCTTGCCTCTTTGTTTCCATTGTTTTTTCTCAATCTTGCTGGCTAAATAATGTAGCAGGTCTAATAAATTCAAAGAAAACTTCCGATTGGTTTGGCAGCAGTTTAACAATCGGCGATAATTTACTGATCTGAGACTTCGTGTGAGTCCATAATGTTTAGACTAGAAATAATAAAATGCACTCAATTGATTAAGCTGTTTGTAGATGTCTGAGAATTAACATATTGTATAATTGCAAATATTTTATAATTGCCAAGCAGGGCTGATAAAAGGGTTCAGTGCTAGTGACTGCTGGAAGGATAACCTTGATGAAGGGATAATCTTGGGGAAAAGTGAACTCACTGTGGGCTGCATACAGAGTGAGCTGGGACCCACAACCTGGCTTCCGTTGCTTGCTGCTGTTAATGTTGTCATGATTCCCAAAAGGTCAGCTCTGGGAAGAGTGGGTTCAGGGAACCTCACTGCTGTGTGACTCTGCCTTGGAGGGGGGAGGGTATGATCTTGGCCACCCCAGAGTGTGGAATTTCTGGGTTGCCTACTGAAAGATGAAATCTGGAGAGGCAAAGAGTGGCTGACTGTTGGGGAACTGCTCTAGTGTTTTCTAGGGGTGGGGGGCACTTTTGCTTTCATTTGTTTTGAAATGATTCCTCAGATTTCCTCGTTTGTTTGTAGAAGACTTCAGTGCACTGTTGTTGCTAATATGTCTAGTTTCTAAGAATCTCTAGCACAATGTGAACTTACAGTGATAAGAAATGTCCTCGTCTTGTTCCCAGCCTTCTGGGGGAAATCATCCAGTCTCACCTTAGGCATATTATTACAGCTGCACTGGCTTTTGTGGACAGCTGTTATCAGATGGGGCACATTTCCTGCGACTCCTAGCATTGCTTGATCTTAAATGTTTATTTTTTATATATGTGTGTGAGGGCTTGGCGGCCTGGGGAGGTGGGTATGTGCACTTCAGTTCAGGGGACTACAGAGGCCTGAAGGGGGCACCAGATACCCTGGAGCTGGAGTCACAGACAGTTGTGGATAATGAGAACTGAACTCTGATCCCCCGACAAGAGTTCCAAGGATAACCACCTCTCCAGCTCGGCTTTGTCTGATTTTAGTAGCAAGCTATTGCAGGCCTCCTAGGAAGATTTGAGGACCTCCATTCTTTCTGTATTTAGAGGAACTCAGATACAAATTAACCTTGATTTTTAATGTTTGGAAGGATTTACCACCTTCATGGAATGTCTTAAATGGCAAGACATTTTTTCTTATTTGTTATTAATTGTTCTGAATTAACGCGAAGTTAAAGACCCTATAACCTCAACCAAACCTGCTTCTTTTCTCTGCACCTTCTCAGCCGTTGCCCTATAACTCATAGTGATGTCGTTCCTTTGCTCAGCAGCTGGTTCCTTCCTGTGAGGAACCCTCCCAATTCCTAGGCAGCTTTGCACATCTTTTTTCCCTGTAACGTCTCAGTTTTCTCTTGTCTTTGTTTTTCAACTGCTGTTGTCAGGAAGCCAAGGCTCCAGGGTAGAAGAATGAGATGCTTCAGGTGTATGATGAATTTCCCATTCCTCGAAGAGCTTCAGTAAATGGAGTTTAGGAAAAGAAAACTCCTAGACTTACACCCTAATTTAGACTTTCACTAACTCTGTCTGCATAAGCTTGGGAACAGTCTACTGTGGATTCTAATCCAGATTAAAAAATAACTCTATTAATGGAAATTTTTAGCAGGAAAACAGATGCTACCAGGAGATAAATGCTAAGGACATTGGCAGAAGGGGACGCCTCCTGAGTTTTAAATGTCTGAATATTTAGACAGACTCTGAATATTAAAATTTTCACTTCCCATGCATCGGAGTCAAGACAAACTTATTGTAGTAAAATATGCAAGCTGGAATTGGGGATTGAGCGACCTGCATTTATTTCTGAATACACGTTTGCTAGGCAAAAGAGATGGAACACATGTGTTCATCCATTCTGAACTCATTAACAAAGCAGAAACATTAGCAAAATATGTCTTTTGCTGGTTTCTGGAATGGAAGAGGGAACAATTAAGCTGTAAGGCACTCCAGGGTGGGTATTATGACCTAATAATGACATGCCCTGGTAGTTTTGACTGAGTGCCATTAACTGCCAAGGCATATCATTGCTTGTCTGTAATACGAACCCTGGAGTGTCTTGTGGGGAGGATATAAATGTTAATTCCTAGAGAAACTCATTCAGCAAAGGAAGACACCATTGCTCTGAGAAGGGGAATGTGTCAAAATCTCCATGATGAGTTCAGCTTGGTGAGGTAGACTAGGTTGAACTGCTTCAGCATTTCCCTAGAAATAAAAGGCTGTTCAGTAAAATCCAAAAGAAATGGGGATGCAGATGTATGGTCAGGCTTTGCTGATTCCCAGGTTCTTTTGTTGTTCAAAATCCTGGGCTCTCACCTTCAATCCTTTCAAGGAAGGTTGATGCTTCAGCCAGCTTATAGTACAGTGCATTTACGAAGCAAAATGATGTTAAAATGCTTTTAAAGATCTTTATAATCAACTCTGAGTTGCTTAACAAACACATAGCAGGATTCAGTAAGAGCTAAATAACCTTTATATAAATGGTTGCTATAAATAGTTTGGTTCTCTTTTTCCGTGTGTGTGGGGGGGGGGCATATGTATGTGCACACTTGTGGGGCATATATGTGGGTTCTCATGTATCTATGTGTTTGTCCATGTGGATACTGGAGGTTGATGTCAGGAGTCATCCCCAGTAGATACCCAACCCCCAAACATTTTATTCCTTGAGGCAGGATCTTTCAATGGAGCTCAGAACTCGTCAGTGTGGCAAGTGTCCCTAACTAGCTTGTTCAGGGGGTCCTCTGTGTCTCTGTCTCTGTCCAAGGATGGAATTACAGGTACACATCCTCTCACCCAGCATTCTGGAGATTCTGAGGATCTAAGGAGTGGTCCTTCGCTTGTGAGGTAAGCACTTTAGCCACTGAGCAATCTCCACAACACCCTTAAGAGATTTTGAAAACAAATATGATAAATAGATGAAGGCTCTATATTTAAGGGAAAGTTTGGTACACATAAAAATTGGGAATGTGAATTCCTTCTAGGTAGTCTTTGTAGTTGGTACTCACAACCTGGGCTCTGGTATGTATTGATCTTCTACCGACTTTAAACCTCCCTTCTTGATGTTACATAATAAACAGTTCAATACCATACAGCCATGGCATGAAGAGGATGTGAACAGGATTGCTGCTTCCCTTGGATCCAGCATGCCATTTGAGAACAAAGGCGGGTATATCTATTTCAACTCTGTGTCCCAGTTTTGTTTTACCTAGTATGGTAGTTTGAATGAGAATGCCCCCATAAGCTCCGACATTTGAATACTTGGTCCCTAGCTGGTGGCTCTGTTTGGAGAGGTTCAGGAGGTACAGCCTTGCTGGAGGAAGTATGTCACTGCAGGCAGGCTTTGAGAGTTGAAAGCCTCACCTACTTCTGGTTTGCTCTTTCTGCTTCACACTTGCATTTGAAGATGTAAGCCCTCAGCTTCCTATTCCCGCCTCCATGCTGGCCACTTGGGTGCCATGCCTCCCTACCACGATGGACTCTTATCTCTCTGTAACCATCAGCCAAAATAGACTCTTTCATAAGTCACTTCTGTCCATGGTGTTTTATCATAGCAACAGGAAAGTAACTAAAAGGTATTTACGTAATTTTTTTTGATGTCATTGTGAAGGCATGGTCTCATTTTGATGAAGTGAATGAGGAGCATGGACTTCAAGTTTAGAAGATGTTAATGAGCTTGTATACCATGGGGAGGGGTTGCAGAGCAATTTTCCTATGCTTTGAAGGCCTTCCTATTTCCTTGCCTGAGTGGACTGTGCACACAGCATGAAGGAAAAATGACTATATATCTGTATATCAGTAGGTAGATACATACATAGGTGCATACATACATAGATATTTTGGGATAGGTTCTCACTGTGCAGCTCAGGCTAATCAAAAACTCATTACATACCTTCGCCTTGAACTTGCATTTCCAGTTGAGTGCTGGGATTACAGTCATTTGCCAGCATCCCCAGGTTATTGTGATCTATAATGTATTAGCAATGTTAACATTCTTGGCCAATGAGAAGTTCTGACATTTATGAAGAAGCACATATTGGGTATCCAACGACATGAGCTGATCACTATTTGCAGTTAGAGCTCCTGGTATCTTAAGAGACTAATGGGTGAGAATCTTCACTGGGTAACACAGAACTGCTTTGCCAATTTTGGAAATGCATCACAACTATCCTTGCCCCACCCCCAAGGGTAAGCTGACTTTCCAGATCCATGAGCTTTAAGCCCCACTCCTTTTCAGTCATTCTTCAGATTCTTTGCCTGAGTAGATAGCTTGGAGCCACAGGAATGAGTCCATGCAAACTTCTGTAAACAAAAGAAAATAAACACCAAGAACAAGCAACACTTGTGTGAAGGGTTTTTTCTTGTATTTACCTCTGCCAACTGTATTCAGAGAACAAGAAGATAGTGTCAGGCGATACACAGAGCTTAACAGTAAGTACCAGACAGACAGTGTCTACCCAGACAGTGTCTGAGTCTGGGAGGCTGGCAGGAGAGATGAGGTGCATGCTGCCCTTGACGAAGTATCTGGGTACAGAAGTGGAAAAGAGGCTGCTGTCCTTTCTGTGCTGTCTGGGTACTTATCTCTCCCTGAGATGCACAAATGTAAACTAGGATGCAAAAGGACTTAGTCATTCCATTTCACTGAGACAGGGGAGTACTCAGAATGAAAAAGGAGCAACAGGGAAGCATAAAGGGATAAAATTAATGTATTACTTACTGAAACCATTTTTATCTACGAAAGCATATGTGCTTCAATGTGGCTTGGGAAACCATGAATGTAAAAATGCCCCAGCTCTTGCTTTCTAGTGCTTTGTAGTAAATTGGAGATAAAAATCAGCATCATAAAAAATGACTTCAAAGTAACATTTGGTTAAGAGCAGGTGGAAGAAGATGTGAATTGGCTCGGGCTTTGATGCTCCCTGAAAAGCAGAAAAGCACACTAGGGCTAAAATCATAGGTGAAGAAATGACCAGGACATTTTCATAGGAAAGCCAGATATGTTCTAGTACAGGGAAATGAAAACCAGTTGCCCTGGAAGGTCAGAAACAAGACATGGCACAATGCACTTGCACAAAGGGAGTAATAGTAGGGGGAAGAACCCATGGAGAAGCTGAAAATGTCAGATAGAAATACACAAGACACTGGGACAGAGTGCCTGTTCATGGCTCATGTGGCCACCACTGAGTAGGTATGATACCAAAGCATGGAGATATCCAACAGGATCATTTATGTGCTGAGTGGACTGAGCAGTGGAGCTGACAGAACAGTGTGCTGGGTGTGTCTGCAGGGCGGGTCTTCAGGAAGAAGTAGGCTGAGTCAATCAAATCCCTGCTTATCAATCTGGTCAGGGATCATCCAACCTACTAAAGACCGTCTCAAAGTACAAGAAGGCATGATGGAAGTGGTGCTTAAAAAAAACAAAACAACAACAACAACAACAAAACTATGCTTGTACTTCTCTACCCTAATCCTGGTTTTGAGGTCACCAGGCTTCAGTTACCGAATCCCCCAAAGTTCTTAGACCTTCCTCTGTGGAATGGGAATTACACATCTGCTGCCCTGGTTCCCAAGCTTTAAAACCAGATGGAAACAGTCCACAGACTCTCTGGTTCTCCAGGTTACACACAGGCTGTGTGGGGCTTCCTGGCTTCCATAATTGTAAGAACCAACTCCCACGATGCATTTATTTCTTGAAATTTATCTACCTTTCATCTGTCTATAGATCAATCTGTCTCTATTTTCTATAGCTTTTGCTTCTCTAGAGAACCCTAACCAACACTGGTGAGTTATGATACTAAAATTATTCCATAATGGAAAACAAAACAGAAATTCAATTGCTAAGTCTATGACGAATCTTACAAAGTTGTTTTTGAAAACCCAATCTTTATTTTTATTTTGCTCTGCTCCAGGTAAGGTCATGCATGATCAATGAGGTGGCAGACAGGTTGAGCGAAGCTCAGGAGATGAGATGAAGCATCGGTCGAATACTTTTTCTTAATGATGGAAATATACCTAAAATTTAATGACTTGTTTTTCTAGGCCATATAAAAATGTCTATGTCAAAGCATCCCTTTATTCAAATAATCACATTAAAGTATCAGGCTCCCAGCATCCAGCCCATGCAGGAGCTCTGTCATTAAAGCTGATGGAGGCTTATGGATGGTGACTTAATCCTGAATCTCAGAGTGTTGACTGTGTTAATTTAAATCCCTCCTGCCTAGGAGAAAAACACATATACGCCCCATAGATAGAAGGGAAGCTGAGGCTCTGGGGATCCAAATCAAAGCCTCTGCTTCTGAGCCCCCAGTGGCTGTGGATGCAGCAGCCACACAGTCAAATGGGACCTGGGACAGAAGCACAGAGGACAGGCTGTGGTGCAAGATAATAAAACTGTTCCCAAAGAAAGCTCCAATAGTAACAAGCTGGCACAATAGGTGAAAACTTGAAAGGATATATTAACATGCCTGTAAATGCAACTTTTAGTGTTTTTTTTTTTTTTAAAAAAACATTAAAAAATAAAGCAATAGTTTTTGTGACATATTTTTGTTTTCTAAAGTAATAAATATTAAGTTGAAATTAAAAAGTGATATTTGCTGTAATAATGACAAAAACTAATACTCTTAGTTATAAAAGCTCATATAGATCAGTCAAGAACATTAAAGTCTTGAATAGTAAATAAATGCTAACACAAATGCATACTGAATCTATGTATAAACCAAATATGCTGGGGTACCACAGAGTGAAAAACAAGATTGACATGGCTAATGACTCTTTGAAATTTATGCATTTACCTAGTAAAAATGCAATTTACATAAAAATATAGTGCTGAAAGTATAACAAAATAACATTTACTAAAATATGAAAATATTGAGGCATGTTTTTATTTTGAGCCAGTAAGCCTGGAGTTAAGAAAAATAATATACTCTTGCTATAAATGGCAACAAAAATTGTAATACATTTTTTAAAACTATAGTATGTCAATAAACTTCCAAAAACTATAAAATGCTTATACCTTTATCCCAGCAATTTCACTTCTGGAAAGTTAACCAAAGATATATAATAAAAACAAAAATTAATATCCCTAGGACTATTAATTGCAATGCTGTTTGTAACAGTTAAAAAATACAAAGAGTGAGAATGGCTATTCATAGAAAAATATTTAAATGAATTATGGCACATATGTTGGATGTAAAGTTACACACCTATAAAAATGAAAACTATTTCAGCTCGGTAGCATTCATACAGGCCCATAGTTGTGCAAACATGGCCTATCCTTTCATACATTGTCATCTCCCTACATGGGAATACCATACCCACTGAGGGGCCAGTCCTACTCTCCCCCAGGCCTCTAGCAACCACTAATGTCATTTTTGTCCTTAGGATTTTACTTACTTTGGGTATTCCTTATGAATAGAATCCTATAAAATATGCCTTTGTATTTATAGCTTTTCACACTTACATATTTTGGAGATTATTCATGTAGCATGTATTAGTTTCTATTCCTTTTAATGGCCAAATAATATTTATTTTGTGAATATGCAACATTGATTTTTTTGTATTAAAAATAAACTAGTTTTTAAATGAAAACTGTTAAGATTATATAGCAAATGGGCTGACAATGAAAATGTAGAAGTATACAAAATGGACTATTTTTATGAAAAAGCATATACAAGTGGCATATACAAAAATTAAAGTAGCTATGTTTGGAAAATATGATTATATGGTTTGACCTTTTGACCTCTTCTATTCTTAGAGTCAGTGAAGATGAAGAGAAATTTAATAGCAGAAAGAATGGAACAAGGCAGAGGGAAGAATTGTGGATATGGGACATTTATTGTTTCTTCCAGTCATGGGATATGAGAAAAAAACAGAATGAAATAGTTTGTAGTGCTAAATAGATTCAAATTTTGGAGATCCTTTCTACTCTGGGAAGGGATTTTGGTATCCTTGCAGAAGCAATGAATCGACAATGCTTGATTTTGACAACATGAGTAAGACGACAAAAGCTGTGAGCCAGGAACGTGTATTTGAACCATACTGAAGGATGCATTGAAAAAGCAGACTGGGCTAGAGCGAGGGCAGAGGATCAGGTTCAATTCCCAGCACCCACATGACCGCTAGCAGTCTTTGGCCCCTCCAGTTCTAGGGAATCTGGTGCCCCCTTCTGGTCTCTTCTGGCCCTGAGAATGCACATGTCTTCACAGACATGCTTGCAGACATACACATAATATTTAAAACACATGTGCCTAATGTAATAAACAAGTTTTTAAAACATTCAAAGGCAAAGCAAACAGAAGCCTGGGAGATTAGATAAAGGTGCACAGCCCTCATTTAGATGTTTGTGATGAGGAGGTAGAAATGGCAGGTGAATGACCAGGGTGAGCCTGAGATGGAATTTCACAAGACAGGTCTTGACTAGAGGTGGGCTTTGGAATCTGAACAGTAGGAGCACTGGGGGACCCAGAAACTGGAATAAGCACAACCCTGTGCATAAATATAGTTGATAATTTTCAAAGTCCTCTGTGATAGATGGTTTGGTCTGCTGGTGTTAATGGGAGGAGTAGAAACTTTGGGGAGTGAGTCTCTTGAAAGGATTGTTTTAAAAACGAAATGTGATACCTCCTTCTCTCTTCCTCTTCTGCCCCCCTTCTAGATGTACTTGTAGGTGATGGGGAATGTCCTTCTGTACATATATTTCTCTTATTGGTTGGTGAATAAAACACTGATTGGTCAAAAGCCAGACAGGAAGCATAGGTGGGGCAACCAGACCAGGAGAAGGCTGGGGAGAGGAAGGCAGATAGGAGACACTGTAGAAGGAGTAACAGTTCTGGACACTTCTCCGGTAAGACAAGACTGGAGAGAGCTACCCAATAAGAAGCCTAAGCCATTGGCCAACAGTTTCTAATTAATAGAAGTTTTTGTGTGTTTATTTGGGGCTAATTGGCTGTGGGAACAGGCTGCAAAGAAACTCCAGCAGCACGTAGGATCCTGACATCTGCTCCCATCATTATGTATATTAATGAAGTTATGCATCCAACTAAGGGATGGCACTGATTCTGAGCTCTGCAGTTTAGACTTTCAGCATCTAAAGCAAGTAAACATTTCCTTCATATAAAGTTGACTTCTTCAAATATTTCGTGTATGCACACAAAACTGACTGGTACAGATCCACATGTTTTTAGAATATAAATTTGAAAGTGTTTTAGGCTCTAATTGTAATGTCAAATGCTTTGATCAAAGATGTCTGGGTGAAAAAAAATGGAAGCCAGAGTACAAACTGATCTGCTATAATGTCCCTGGAGGACATCAGACCCTTCCAAATTATGGGGTACTTCTCATTAGAAATGCAAGGTGAATTAGGCTCTGCCATGTCTCCTGTTGTCTAAGATAGGATTTCCAGAAACTTTACCCCCTCAGTCTACTGACAATTGCACATGTGCAGAAGACATTAAATCTGGTTCTTGCTCTCATGTTAAGAAGGAAGGAGATGAAGGCCATAAGATCATGGGTCACAATAAAGATTTCCTGTCTCCAAGTCCTTTCTCCACCAAGCCACCAAACACACTTAAAACTTCTGTCTCTGGAATGTGAAATAAACAAAGTGAACTTGGGAAAGCACTTCCTTTTATTTTTCCTTTTTGTATTAACAAACACTGCCTCACAGTTCCTCATAAAATGTTAATTACTCTTCCATCCTGACATCCTGCTTTTCAGTTTAAATGATTAGCTTGAAACATAAGACATTTCAACAATAAAAATTCCTTTCTTCAATATACCTTCAATTTTTTATTTCTTATAAATATTCAATGGAATATTTCCGGTTGTGGTGTGTGTTTGCTAATTTACTGGAAGTTGATTCTATTCCCCGGAAATGTCACTTGAGTGGCCCTGCTGGGCTAAAATGAAAAGTCTTATTGATGATTTTTGAACCCTTAACTCTGCATAAATTTGATAGATGTTTACTTTCTTGCCAATATTTGAGAATAACAGCTGTTTCAGATATATTCAGAGTTGTCTCCTCCTTTGAAAATTGATTCTTTCCTTAAGGTATGTTACCTATGTATAAAAGGCAAAGGATTAAATTCTGGTGAGATAGCAACCTACACTTTGTAGTTCATTGGTAGTTTCATGGGGCCATTTTTGATAAGATACAGCTATGTATCTTATGTCAGTGATTAGAAACCAGACATAAGCATTTACTACCTTAGATGACTACATAAGGACTTAACCAGCAGAGTTTTAGTGAAAACTTGTTTAAGATCAGCAATGTCTTAGTCACTTATGCCTTGATGACCCTCAAATAGGAACTAGGGAAACATTAGCATTAAAAAAACCAACGCCTGTCTTCACAGGCAAAAGATCGAACATGAGAAAGCTAATTTAGCAACAAGAAAGATGCCATGTTCCCTTCAATAGAGAGCTGGAAAAGACCAGTCCAATGTAAGAAATTAGGACCTCAGGATGAAAAGGATCTCATGATGAATACACATCTTTTCCTCCCACAGATCTTAGATTCCTTTTCAACTCTACATAAAAGCAAATTCATTTTCCAAAACACAGGGCTATTTATTAATCCACTTCAGAAATGGTTTGGGGATTGTATAATGCAAATCAACATTGCCCTGGAGCTCTGAGGATGTAGATGGAAGCTGGATATGAACTGATTTCTTACCTTGTGTAAGTTCAGGGGGTTTTGGTCCTAGCCTAGTCAAAGGTCCAAGAGGAACTGCCAGTACCATGAAGCTACCAGGTATGAGATAAGTGGAGTCAGACTAAAGATAGGATTGTATACCAGTCATCACCAGTATGACAGAGTCATGTGGTTTCTTTCATTTTACAATTGAGCATCACAATCCCAGAAAGATCTGGGAAGCTGGAATAGGAGAATCTGGAAGGAATGGAACTTTGAGGTAAAACACATGCTGGGTTTCCTAAATTCCCTGACTTGGTTGTGGGAGTGGGGCGAACAATGTCACAAATATGTTCTCTGTAGGGGTTCCTAATGTGGCCACCCCAGTGCTTTCTCGGCTTCTATACACTCATTTATCCACGTTAGAACTCCCTGGGGAAATTTGTACTTTTAAGCTCTTTATCTTGATGAGTAAGGAGACAGTCTGTTTTCTCTCTTTATTTAGATAAAAAAATAAGGAAATGTCTTATCAACCCCAAAAAGGTATATTGATTGTCTCATGAGTCCATTGTTACTATTAGTTTATCATGAGAGGACTGAAGATAATCATTCTTAATCCTTATTTCATCTTAGAACTGCATATGGAAGGGTCAAAAATTCTTGGGGTATACTCCAAACATAGGTTAACTGTCATAAATATTCTAGATATTTCTCTTGGAATCCAGGATCGAGAGCCTTGGCCACATAGATCCCACTTTTTGAGTTTTCAGTGTTTTCGTTTAGGATAGAGAGATTTCTCAGGTTACTGTGTTGCGTTTATTATTCTCATCCACTGCCCACTTTACACATCCTGGAAAGTAGAATGTGGAGGGTGGTGGGTGGGGAGGAAGCTTTACTCTGCTCAGGTGATTCATGGCTGTTATTTACTCCTGTGTAATCTGTGGTCACAATCGAATACTTCTGCCTTCACAGTGTAACCATGCCCTATTCTCTCTCCCAGTTGCTGTAGCAACAGTTAATCACCACATCATTCTCAAGAATACCACTGTGACATAAGAGATGGGGTTCTGCTGTAGGTATGCAGATACCCAGGGTCTGGGTCCATGAGAATGTTCACAACTTCTCCCACCCCACCCCCCAAACTTTATGCACTGTGCTGTTTCTCTCCGCCTGGCTCTTTTTATTAAGGAAGTAAGACTGCTTTCTGTGAGATAAACACAGCCTGGATGGAATCCGAGATATTCATCTCAGAGAGCAGGATAAACCACTAAGCTGAAACTCAATTCAAATACCATCAAATTTCCACTGCCTGGCGTGTTCCTAGTGTGGGAACAGATGCACACAGGATTTTATGTGATCATTGTTAATGATGATAGTCCCTTTATCATTCTGAAAACCATCATTTGGTATTTGCCCTCAAAACACTCTTTCTGGGTGACTGTTTTGCCAGCCTCCACTCTAGGTGCTGTGCTCAGAGCCTTTAGGTAGGGATATAGCATGAACTGTGTTCAAATATAAAATGAAACAGCTTATAGTAGACAGAGCAGATGGGCTCCATGGGTCAGGGAGGCCTACTCTGGAGAAGGGTCTGTTGGGGACTGGGTTGCTGCCTCAGAGTTAAGCTGAGAGTATCACAGCTGACAATCCTCACCACCATCACAGGCATATACCGGCAGCTATCTTTAGGAGGCTATGGAGAGTAGACTTACGCTGTCTCTACAGGGCCAAATATTCTACCTGCCCAATCTAATCTGTTTTCACCAAACCACATGTGTAAATATGTATTTTTAGCCATATTTAATGGATGAGGACAGTGAGACCCAGAGAGGGAGGCTCAGCTGGCAGCCCTGGTGAGCTGCTGAGCCTCCATTTAAGCTCCAGGCTATGTGAAGAGCTACCAAGCTCTTCATCTCTGCCTTGGGCATGCCAGTGCACTTATGGTGCATACTTTGGAATTTTATTACAGATTTCTTTGTGGGATAAACACATGATGAATTACAATATTTGAGACCTGCCCAAGCATTCATTACCAGCTTTAAAAGAGGCTCTCAGGAAGTGTATTCCATCTCGTTTTGTAGCAGGCACCCAGAGACTGAGTTCAAATGGCTCTGACTCATTACCAACAACACTCCATCAAGACTGGACACTCAGGTTTCCCCGTGACCAGCACAGAGAGATAAAGTTATAATGGACTCTCTGAGACAATGCTGGAAATTTGTCCTCTGTAGCTCTCATGTGTCACCGAAGTCACCATCCTTACTAAAAATCAAAGCACTAGATATAGGACCAGTGAGTGGCACTTATGATGGCTGGCCTGTTTGCTTGCCATCTCATTGAGGTGTATTAGAAAGAATGGGTCAGCTTGTGCTGTGGCCTTTCTCATTCTTATTGGTATATTTCTTTCAGAAATGGTCTGTAAACATCCTCTACATGTGGCTGTCTGTATGTCCCTAGTTACTCTTTGCTGTCTCTCTACATGACTGTCTTTCCATCTGTGTCTTTTTCTCTGTCTTTTTTTTTCTGTGTTTCTTTCTCTAGATGGCTTTCTGAAGGCTAGGCCCTTCACACATTTTTCCTGTTGTCATTCTACTCTTGTGATATTTGTGTGTGTGGGGGGGGTGTATGTGTATAGGTTTGCATGTATGCCTATGTGCAGGTAGAGGAAAGAAAATAATCTAGGTAGGCTAGAACTTGGCCAGTTGGTTAGGCTAATTGGTCAGCAATCTTCAGGGATCTGCCTATCTCTGATTCACATTTGGTACTAGCTGGGATTACAAGCATGCACCATCATTTCTGGCATTTTTGCATGGGTCCTAGCAGTCCAACTCAGACCTTCAAAAGCTTTCAAGGTAAACACTTCACCAGCTGAGGCATCTCCCTAGCCCCGCTCTTATAATCTATCCATACTTTGGCAGTTCTTCCTTTATGAACGGGACTCTGTGGTCTGTATTATGCTTTATACATAAAGGCATTTTTCTTTCTCCCGAAGACTGAACTCTCCTAGTCCGTAAGTTCTAGTTGCCTTTTTGCAGTGCATTTTAAATTCATAACCACATGGTATTTGTTAGAAAATTCTGGACAGTAAGCTGTCCCAAGGCAGGGAGTGTGTCATACTGAGCAGTGAGTCCTAACCTTCCAGGGCATACTCAAGAAACACCAAGAAAAGGAATAGGTTCTCACAGCATGATAAACAAGATACAAATGTAAAACAATATCATGTTTCAGTATTAGCTATTTTTTCTTGTTGAAGTGACAAAACACCTCATGAAAAGCAATTTAAGGCAAGAAGAGTTTATTGTCTGATTATTCCAGGTGACACAGTCCCACATGTCGAGGAAGGTATGGTAGCAGGAGCGGAAGTCTAGCAAGGAAGCTTGGTAGCAAGAGCTGAAGTCTGGCTGGCCTCCTTGCACCCTTAATCATGAATCGGAGAGTGAGGAATGTCATTTCTCAGTTCACTTTCTTCTCATTCAGTACAAGATCTTAGCCCATAGAATGGGGCCAGGACAGAATGACATGTATATAATCCCTCATTCACATGCCCAGAGTCTTATCTCTTGGGTGATTGTAGATCTTGTCAAACTAAAGACCAATATTAACCATTACATCCAGGGTAACAATACTTCTGGAGAGTACAAAAAGAGTTAGAAAGTGCCTTTGAGAAAAAAAAAATGGAGTATCATTGAGGGAGACACATTGTCTTCAGCTAAATTACTTTTAAAAGGATGTCATTTGCTGTAGATTTGTATGTGTTGTCTAAGTAGTCTTTGAGTAGCAAACTGTTTAATGCAGCCTGTTTAAAAACATTTATCTAACTTATGTAAATTAGGCAAGAAAGAGGCTTTCTTTTAAATGTTATTTTTAAGTCTGATGTGTTCAAAATATACAACAAAGTGCAAGAAACAGACTATCAGACCATCGCGTGTCTTACACACCAGATTTAACAGAAACCTTCTCTGCTTCAAATTGGTTTTGTTTTGTTTTTTAAAAAGAAATTAGTGTTTTATTTTGAAAATACACATTTTATTGTTTTAATTATGGGAGAGAGAGAGAGACAGAGAGACAGAGAGAGAGAGAGAGAGAGAGAGAGAGAGAGAGAGAGAGAGAGAGAGAGAGTGTGTGTGTGTGTGTGTGTGTTCAGGACCCACAGAGGCCAGTAGAGGGCATTGGATCCCATGGAGATGAAGCTGTAGGCAGTTGTGGGCTGCCTTGTAGGTACAGGTAGCGAAAAATCAGGCCCTCTGAAAAAGTAGTGCATTCTTTCAATTATTGAGCCTTCTTACTCAGCCTCAAAGTAAGAATTTTGTGTAGCTAAAGCCCCTTTCAAGGTCATTGGCACTGTTCTCACAAGTTTCTAGTGTTTTGGAGATGCAAAGTACATTTTTAAAAAATATATTTGGTACTTTGCTTTTTGAATAGCCTACAAACCCACCATCCTACAACCAAAGTATCACAGTTCACCTTTCCATCTCATTTTGTAAACTGTATATTTCTCTCTTGATAATGAATTTGCCGCCTACTTAACTCTAGCATCTTTAAAACTATAAAATCTGCATGTTAGAAGTTCCCACTGTTTGCTTATGGCTACATCCATGTTTTCTAGGGCAGAGTTGTATGATCCAATAAACACATATATTTAACTTTATGGGACTCATCTTTATTTGATGTATGTGTGTGTGTGTGTGTGTGTGTGTGTGTGTGTGTGTGCGCGCGCGCGCACACGCGTGCGCGCATGCGTGCTTTCTTCCTGCAGGTTTCTTTTTTTAATGTTGCTTTCCCATTTAATATACTCTAGATACTGTGGTGAATTTTTAATTGACCAACTTGATTCAACAACCATCGTTCTGAGTGACTGGAAGACTGGAAAACATTGTTATCCCAAGTTACCTTTCTCCTTTTAAATGACATCATGAAGTGGTTTTAATCTACAGTGCCTTTCAGTCCCCCAAAGTAACCACTATTATTACTGCTATGATTTTACTCACTAGATATTTGTTTGTATTTGATATATGGGCACATGGGCACATGAGCTTTCTGAGATTAATGTTTTGTTTCCATTATTTCCCTTTATTCCATGTCTTTGCTTTTGGGGAACATAAGGTATTCAAACGCCTGACTTTTATCTGACAAACTTCACACTTAAATAATTTCATGGAACATAACATCTAGGGGCAGGAGAGATGGCTCAGTGGGTAAAAACTCAGGCAACTATGCAGAGGAACCCCTTTGGGCCTAGACCACACACGGGACTGCTTACTGCTTCTATTTCTGTCCTGGAGGATCTGACTAGCACCCTCTGCTGGCCTCCACAGGCAGTGCATTTATGTGCACATTTCCACTCAGCTGGATAGTAAGCTCTCCCAGGCCATGGGCCATGTCACACTGAGCAGTGACAATTAAAGCCTGGGCAGATCCTGACTACAGTACATACTCAGTAAACACCAAGAGAAGGAATAGGTGCTCACAGCATCCCAAAGCTAACCCCAGCTAAGATTCCTTGCAATAGTGGAGAGGCTACCTGAACTGGCCATCTCCTGTAATCAGATTGGGGGTTACTCTAATTGTCACCAGAGATCTCTATCCAGTAACTGATGGAAGCAGATGCAGAGATCCACAATCAAACACCGGGCTGAGCTCACAGAGTCTTGCAAAAAAAAAAAAAAAAAAAGGGGGGGAGGAGGGATTGTACAAGCTGGGGAGGTCATGACAGGGGAACCCACAGAGATAGCTGACCTAAGCTCTTGGGACTCTGGACTGAATGTTAGGGAGCTTCCATTGGGACCAACCTAGGTCCTCTGCATGTGTGCGACAGCTGATAGCTTGGTCTCTTTGTAAGGCTCCTAGCAGAGTGATAAGGACCTGTCCCTGGTGCTTAGCTGGCTATTGGGAACCTGTTCCCCCTGCTGAATTACCTTGCCCAGTCTTGACACAAGGGGGAGGAGCTTGGTCCTGCCTCAACTTAATGTGCCATGCTTTGCACAAGCCCCTGCCCCTTTCTGAATGGAGACAGAGACGAGTGGAAGGGGAGAGGGGCAGATGGGAAGCAGAGGGTGGTGGACTAGGAGGTGTGTGGGGTGGAACTCGGAGGAGAGGAGGAAGGGGATGTAAAATAAATGATAAATGAAAAATGCTACTTAAACAAAAAAGAATAGATTCAATAGGAAAATAAATGGTTTATTTGATGATGACTGTATACTGCAAATCAGGATGTGTGTGAGTCCCTCATGTTGATAAGATTATTTGTGAGTTATTTATCTACATACTCTGCATTTAAATAAACACTGCCATATTTCCTAAAGAATTAAAAAATAAAGCAAAATATCTTTGAAAAGAATAATTTTCATAATTTTACATAATTATTCAAATTTTCCATGAACCTAAGTCTCTTGTTATAATAGATCAAATATGTATTTATAATATTCATATTTCATTAAGGTTCTGTGTTGTTTTAAGCAAAATAAAAAAACTACTACAATTAAAGTTTTTAATGCAGTGATAAAGATATTACTTGGTGCAATTTCTATACAATTTGGGTTTTTGGGGGGATTTTTTTGCCAAATTAGTAATTCTTTCAAATTTTATATTTTGATATTTTAAATATATTTCTTCCATAGATCTTTACAAAGTGAAAAAATAGTATTGGTTTTTTAAAACTATTATTTTTTTAAAAAAATTTATTTATTTATGTTTCTTGTATGTGTTTTTCCTGCATGTATGTCTGTGCACCATGTACATGCTTGGTGTCTATGGAGGTCAGAAAAAAAGTCAGTTCTCTTGGAACTGGAGTTATAGAAGTTATAGATATCCAAAATTTAAATAATTACTTATTAAAACAGATTTTTTTGTATAAGAATTATTAGTTGTTGGCCTTTTTTGAGAGTCCAGTGGAATCCTGGTTTGAATCCATCTGGGTCTGATATTTTGGGGGAGTCAGGCTTTTTAAACTGATGTGTCGCGACCGCTCGACCAGCAAGGAAGGCATAACACCTAGACTCTTCCTTAAGCAGTTTACTCAGGAAAACTGAAACAATCTTCTGACTTCAGGGAAAGCCCCCCACAACTTAAAAGCACTCTTGCCAGCCAGCCCCAGAACGCCACGTGGCTAAGGCGGATAGGCTCACATTTGCTGATGCAAGTTTGAATCTTAGACCAAGCCAAATAAGGAGTTGTTTATTCCAGAGAGCGCTCACCCTCGGGATGGTGGAAGGCGGAAACCGGCGCCATCTTCTGGCGTGGCACATCACAGCTCTCCACACTGATGAAACTAAGATGTATTATGAAGGTAGACAGTCTGTGACTGGCTATATGTAAACATACAAACCAAAAGTTCCCTAAGTCTTATGGCTTAGAAAATAGTGACAATAACAGAAGTATAGACTTTGTGCAGACTGCCTACACCTTGGCTCTAAGGGGCTACCAACCTATGACTGGTTCCCTTGTCTGATACCGCATCATGGTGGCTAAAAGGAAACCAAAACCCAAAATGAACTCAGCATATTAATTCATCAATTCAGCAAAATGTATTAATTCTATGATACCAGTCTAGAACCTAAGGATGAATCTCTGAAGAAATATCCCAGCATTACTGTTGTGGGATATTTTGATCACACTCTGACACTCCTGAGGCTAACAATAAAGTTTACCTTGAATCAGAGGGCTGAGGTAGCTACCAGCTGACCAGAATCAGCCATAGAGATTTTGGAGGACCCAGAACATATATAGAGATACAAGAAATAGTTGGGAGGGTTTAGAAAGATTCATGGCTTTGGATCAAGGAAGAAGAGACAGAGAGGAGGTCACTGGTCACTTCTTCTTGGCTTCTCTGATCCCACATCTGACTCCCAAGTTTTTAATTAATAGAATTAATTTAGATAATCATAACACATTACTAATAATCTATCCATACAGTTAAAATTATAATCTACCCATGAAACAGTTAAAATTTTCCCTTTGTCATGTCCTTCTCCTTCCTTCAGCTTTCTTCTTCCTTAATGTTTTCAAAACAAACTTTTAAGTGAGCCTTCCTTAGTACCCATGTAGGGTTTTATTTCCAACAAGTATAATTAATTGGTTGTAGAGGCTTGACATGTTGTGTGATGGTATTATTTGGCTCAATGGGAAATAATCCCATTCTTGATTAGTGATGCCCGGTAAAGCCTCCAGAGGGAGAAATGTCAAGAAATGCACTAACTACACTGGCTGGATGGCGTCCCATCCCCTCCAGCCAGCTAGCCAGCTGTAGCTCCTGATTGCTTTTATTAATATGTTACACTTTAAAAGCATGGCCTAGAAATTGTCTTGTACTCACAGAATCCCCAAGTAAAAGGCAACATAGACACAATATAAAACGTCTGGGAAGGACAGTGTTACTGTTTCATTTCCTAATGGAATCTAAGGACCCGGACCTCTTAAAAGATAGTGTGTTTTATGTGTTGTCTTTTTCTCTGTGAAGATAAGAAAGGATCATGGCAAAAATAAAAAATAAAAAACAAAAAAACAGAACATATAAACATTGCATCACACATTGTCCAATCTGTCAGGTCATTTTCTTTGGTCATTGATAGTGAAAGCTTTGCTACAAGGGTCTTAACTGTGACCCCAAATAACTCTTCCATTTGTGTCCAGCATCCTGGGCTTGACCTGATTCAAGGAGAAATGCTGTCACTATTAAAGGTAGTCCAGCTTCCTTCTGCCACCAAGGAGGCTGGTGTTGACTGAAGACAACTCCAGGCTGAGGCCCTCAAATGAAAGAGCTGTTGTGGCAGGGACATGGGTGTGTGTGCATGTGTGAAATGAAAGGCAATCTGAGATTTCTCTAGAAAGCTACCATAGAAGCTAAAATCGGTTTGCTATTGTTGTCTATATATACCAGATGCAGCTGAAAGAAAGAGCTAGAAATTGGACCTCCTCTCTTAGATTGTCCTGTTCTGATTAATTCAGTAGTGGTTTCTAAATAAAAAGTTATTAGCTACTTTCAAAACATGCTCACATCCAATGTCCTTTATTCCTTTAAATAGTTTGTCTTATGTGTCCAAATATGGTAGGAGAAAATAAGTGCCCTCAAAGTGGAGGACCAGCTGGCAATGACCTTCTACAGCAAGAGTCTTCTGGCACAGGATGGAGAACCCCACCTCTTCAGCCTATGCTACAAAAATAAAACCTACTGAAACACAAGGCTGGACATCCCAACTATAGTTCTTCCTCCAGTTTAAGTCACTGCTGTATCTAAATCCAAATACAACCTCCAATGTAAACTGTTTGCACATTTTTATTTAAAAAAAAGGAAACAAACAAAAACCCTTATGTCCTGATCTCAAAGCCATGTCCTGAGGAAACAACATTTTTCTGTTTAGAATTTAAAGAATTAAATGATGTTTCTACAGCCAGGTTAATTAGAAAATTATGTCCTGTTTTTTACACTTCAGTGTGTCTTGCAAAAACTCCTGGAAGAGGCTGGAGATAGGGCTCTGTGGTTGAGCACCTGATCTTGTAAAGACACAAGTTTGCATCCTCATACCCACACCATAAGGCCCCTCACAACCACCTGTAATTCCAACTCCAGGGGGTCTGATGCCCAGGCCACTCTTCACTGACACCCACATGCCCACACCTACACAGTGACACATATGTATATACAAAACTTTTTTAGTTTAAAAATTCTCTGAGTGTTGAGGAGGTACTGCCCTACTTATTTCAAAATATATTTATTCTATTATTTGTTATTTCCACAAACTTAAGAATATTAAATTCTGTTTAGGACCAAAAGAAATTGTAGCCTACAACCTCTTTTATGAAGGCACAAGAACTGGAAGTTCTCACAACAGACCTTCCTTTGTCTTCTCTCTCTCTGCCAGGAGTATGTGTTTCTATGCTGGTAACACATTGCCAGGAGTTGCTAAATTAAATTATGTATACAATATAATAATGTAGGGACAAAACATGTAAAACTAAATTAGGGATGCTCAGCATAACATACACAGGTTGGACATCCTTGACTCAAAACTTTGAAATGCTCCCATTTTTGAAAGAGTTTGTGCTTTAGCACATACCATAAGTAGAAAGCTTCACACCTGGCCTTGTGTGGAAGGTTACTGTCAGAAGAGAGGTACACTAAGAATGTGTGAAATTACCTTCAGGTTATGTGAAGAAAGAATATGCACTGGAAGTATTTTAAACATAGTAAATTACATATTTAGATTTGCATTCCATTCCCCACTGTATCTCAGTGGGTACAGGAAAATGTTCCAAATTTTGAAAACTGAAATTCACATGGTTCTAAGCATTTTAAATAAGGGACACTCGTTCATTATATTTATTTATAAACACATGTACTGAGAGTACGATTTAAATAGTTGTGCATTTATAAACACAAGAATAAAATATAAAATTATAAAAAAAACTGTATTTGAATGTTTTCAGCCCACCAGCCACAACTTGAATCTTCCTAATGGTGATATTGAGATACTGTGTTCCTGACAGCACTAGATGGGCTTGCTTCACTGTGTGGGAGGCATTGTGCTTGTGACCAATTGCTTCACTGTGTGGGTGACATTGTGTTTATTCCCACTTGCTTTCAGTGTGTGGGAGGCATTGTGATTATTATCACCACTGTTCCGTCATTGTACCTGGAGTGTTGGAAGATTCAGTTTCCTGAGACCACTGCCATGCATGGTGGTGTTCTTCCCATGTGAGCACTGTATGTTATTTCTTTTCCTTAGCTGGCTGCATTAAAGTGATTATCGGGTTTGAAATGGATCATGTTATTGGATTCAGGGACTCACAGGAGTGGTCTTATGGGAAATCACAGCAGTTGTGAAAGTCTGACCATCTGACAGTCTTTCACAGCTCATCTGTGGGCTTTCTCGTGGTAGCATTGGTCATGTTCAACAGGAACAGACCTGCTGTGGGTTAGATATACACAGTGAAAACTAGCCAATGAGAATATAACATAGCGTGTGGGCACACAGGCATTATTCTCATTGTGTTAGGTGGTGGGTGAAAAGTTGGATCTATCCAAGGTTAAGACACATCACTTCTGTTAAAAGGTGTCAATTGTTCTCAACATTTACATGGGCTTCTCAAAATCAAAGGTTAACCTGCTTGGCAAAAACCTTGAGGTCAGAACAGAGCTGAACACAGAACTAATTATTTAAGGTCTGGGGAATATTGCCATTTGGGAATGTTCCAACCCTTTAGATTGGATCTCATACTTTTCTCCCTTCCTCTGCCTTTACCTTCCTTCCAAGACAAGTCCATCATATCACAACCTTGCTCCCTCGGTCATCTGCTTCTTCACCTGTCCTTTTGATTTTATGGCCAGCCCAGGAAACCACAAGTTCCAGAACGTCTCACTAACCTTTCATCCTGTAGATTCTCAAAGCCTGCAGAACTTCTTCTACCCAGAGTAATTTCCCAAGAGAAGTTGGACTCCCTCAGATGTATCACCAAATTCTTATAGAGGAAGTTTAAGTTTAAAAACAATAGAAGAGGCTTGGGAGATGTCAGAAAAGTGTGTGGCACACAAGCAGAAGGATCTGGTATCAGATCCCCAGCATCCATGTAAAATCCCAGGCCCAACATCGAGCACCTGTAATCCCAGCGTTGGGAAGGTGTTGGAGGCTTAACTAAGTTGGAAAACTCCAGGTTCAGTGAAAGGCCTTGTGTCAAATACATAAACAAGTAAATGAACCAGTAGCAATCGAATAAGATTATAACACTGAACTCTAGACTTCACATGTGTGTGTGTCCACACGCATGTGTACACACACACACACACACACACACACACAACACACACACACACACAACACACACACACACACACACACACACACACACACACACACACACACACACACACACACACACACACACACACACACACAAACACACACACACACACACACACACACACACACACACACACACACACACACACACACACACACACACACACGAGAAATAGAGAAGCCTAGAATGCCTGCAATAACACTTTAGAGGCTGAGATAAGAGGATTGCCACAAGTTCAAGGTCAGCCTGGCCTACATAGCAAGATACTATCTCAAAATAGTAACAAGAGAGAAAATTAAAAAAGAGGGAACAAAGGGAAGGGAAGGGAGGAAGGAAGGAAGGGCAGATGGACAGATGGACTGGCAGCAGAAATCACATCTGTGTTTCCCTTGATATTAGACTCACCAGCCTCCAGCGCCTACCTCAGTGCTCCCAATAAATGGAGGATGTCCTTTGGGGTTAAGGGAAGTTTGGCTTAGCCAAAGACAGGGCAGGGAAATGGGATGCATGCAGTCATTACCATTCACCTTTTTTAAAAATCCAGCAGAGACAAATGACCAAGACTGTTGAATTCACCCAAGGTATCACCATCTCACACCCCCAGGAGCCCAGCTTGCTCCATGTTTATTAAATCCATACTTCTTGTCTCCAAAAGAATGAAAATGGAACAAAATGGGGACTTTAAAAATAGGCACACCTGAGCCATTTTACATAGTGAAAACTGTTTTTGATCGTAAGTGGGACAAAACAGATTTTTTTTTTGAGGACATATTGTCTCCACTTCTAGTGGCATCTCTAACCTTACTGAGGACTTGGCTACAATGACAGACTTTACCTCAGAACAAATAAAGTTCTAAAAATTTCTTCCATTTTGCCACTGAAATAATATTATAGATGAGTTTAATTGCCAACGTGAATGCAAAAACCCAGGTCATTTCATAACAGAGTTTGAAACCTGCCAGCTCACCCAAAGCTCTTTGGAACATGCTACCAAAGCTGATATCACTGCTTACAGTTCTACATTTTCATCCACTAGTCCATGCTTCTAGAGCTAACTCAATGGAACTGACAGCTCTTTAGGGAGTGTGTTGTATACATGGAGGTTTGAAACAGGGTGTGGGAAAGGAACCTCATAACAGAGAAGTTAAGTTATTCAAGGGCACAGTGCTAGTTCTGTAGCTTAAGGATTCTGACCCAATGAGGCAGGGTCCACAGTCCATGATCTTAGCCATTCTGAACCTGCACTGCCTCTACATGTGTGAATTCAATGTACCACTTGTTACATTTTCCACCTCTTATCTATTTCCTTACATACCACAGAGAGCATTTCATAATCTTCCTATTAAGTCACATTCTTGGACTTCACCCACCGATGTAGTTTGTAAGTGAAACCGACACGTTAATTACAATTACCTCCCTTCAGATGCTACAACTTTCAAGCATGATGGTCAAGAGCCTACATGTCTATTGTTGAGGACAGAGGTAAGAGTAGAGCTATAAAAATTAAAGGGGCAGAGGGAGACTCACATCAAAACTTAGTGACTTCTGCAGCTTGGCAGTATTGTCCCTGTCCAAGGAACTGAAGTGGGGCTGGACCCTCCCTGGAGAGCATGAAGCCTGGTCAAGTGTGAAAGATTCTTAGGACTTATTGTCTGGATTCATGAACTTAGGAATGAACCACTCAGAAGAGCTATCAGAACCAAAATACACGTCTTTACAGTGTAGCAAAGAGTGCAGACAAAGGATATCATGACGGGGTTATTAATGAGGATGCCATGTGAACTAGGACCTATTCCTCAATGAGCTCAAGATAGATTGTCTCCACTTTTTCTCTTCAATCCACTAGCCCTGTCATTCTGTCCTAGAAGATTAGATCAGTCTAGACCTATTTGTAACAATGTCAGTGACCTGTTCTTTTGTAGAGGTCTTTAAATTGATTTGGGGATGATTTATTATGTAGTCTTTTAAGTCTAGAAATTATTACTCAATAATGTTTTGGGTTCTCTTTCCTTGCTTTAAGTAGGAAAGAAAGTGGAGGATAGTATCATTTTCTTAGCATAAGACATTTAATTCAGAATTATTAAAAATGTTAGTTCATAAGATTATGATGGTGTCTACTGAGTTTTGGAATTCTTTGATGCCCAGCCACCAATCTAGCACATATGTAGATCCCTGCTCATGCACCTGCTCACATCTGTTCCATACAGTCATATTCACAACTAACTAGGCTGTTTAAGTGTTCTCACTAACATGAGCAATATAAGTAAGCAATGCCCAGTGTTAGCAATCCTTGCTTTAATTCAGTAACTCCCATGATTCAACGTCAAATCAAAGCCTGAAAACTTGCATTCCTTTATACACTGAGATGTAGATAACAGGAGTTGGTGATAGCACAAAGCAAATAAAATGGAAAATGCAGCATTGAAGCTGGCTTGACTGCTTTCTCAGAAAACAGAGGAGCGTAAGAGCCATCTTCAAAAGCAAAGGACTAAGACCCACTGATGAGTGAAGCAAAAGGAAGTCTTCCATATTCCAGTTAACTGAGCAAGGATCTGGCAATGACCAGGAACTCTTTCTCCTGCTCATTTTTGGTGTCTCTGAAAGGCGCCTTACATTAAAATGGATGAGACTGGGCACGAGCCAAATTATCTCCAAGGCCACTTTTGTCTTCAGTGTGAAAAATCACCTCTCTGAGGCCACATACTCTAGCTACCATTCTCCCCACACATTCCTTCTCCAAGGGTCTTCTGCTTGCTCTTAGAGACTCGTTAGTCTCATTGGATACTAGAATCCACACTCCGTGAATTAACAACACATCATGTTCCCAGCTGCAGCTGCAACTGTGAGGCTTACCTAAAGCCTAAGTTGAAGGAAGAATCCAAGTTACCGTATTTGAAAGTTATAATGGAGTGAGAGGAGCTGGAGAGAAGACTCAGAGGTTAAGAGAGCTTGCTTCTCTTACAGAGAACTGGAGTCTAGTTACCAGCATCTATGTTGGGCAGGTCACAGCTACCTGTAACTCAAGCTCAGGGGATCTAACATCCTATTCTGGCCTCAGTGAACATCCAGACTCACACATACATGCACACGCGCACACGCACACACAGACACACAGAAACACACACACACACACACACACACACACACACACACACACACACAGACACACACAGACACACACACATACAATAAATAATGTACCCCTCTTAAAATTGTGTTATGGGACTGTCATTTTAATTATTTATATGCACTGTCTTATATATGCTTCTGAATAATGCTATTGGATGGCCCTTGAGATTGTTTGAAAGAAAATGGTCCCCAAAGGGAGTGGCACTATTTAGAGGTGTGGCCTTGTTGGAGTAGGTGTAGTCTTTTGGAGGAAGTGTGTCTCATATATGCTCAAGCCACACCCAGGGAAACAGACTACTTCCTGTTGCCTACAAATCAAGATACAGGACACTCATCTACTTCAGCACCATACTTGCCAGTATGTTGCCTTAGCACACCATGAAGACAATGACCTAACATCTGAAAATGTAAACCACCCCAATTAAATGTTTACCTTTACAAGAATTGCTGTTGTCATAGTGTCTCTTCATGGCAATAGAAACCTTAAAAAGACAGCCCTATATTACAGATGAGAAAATTGATGCCCAGAAAAGTTTAAGTAACTTTCCCAAATTAGTCTCCCAGCCAGTCCTCAGCTAGCCTCCCAAGAGTCCTGTGCTAAAAACAATATCATTGTCTGATCTCAAGGGTGTTTCTAGGAATAAGAAAATTGTGTCTTATGTTTTGTTCTTTTTAGTGCTTTAAAAATGTTTGTTAATTTTTATGCCTGAGTCTTACTTTATAAAGAACTTTGATACTAGAATTTCTCAAAATGTGATCAAGTTATATGCAAAAACATTTCTATCATTTTCTTCCCTATATACCCTTTTGCATATCAGCCCTGGCTTGGGCCACCATACCTTGGAGACTATACTGGGTTGTTCATATTTGCTCAGGCCCGCCAAACAAGTGTTTGTTTTTTGTGTGCCAGCATACTTTTCTTTGCTACTAATGTGCCTATCAGGCAGAGATAGGATATTATATGTAGCCATCAATGTTCATAGTAGCACAGAGAGAAAGCATAGCCTTAGATTTAAAATAATCTCACCCATTTGTCACAGGTACGTATTTTTTTCCCATCACAAATGGAAACTCAAGTGTGGCAGTGTGGCATGTATATAAGAAAAAGCAAGTGGTGAGCACATGTGTAAATATTGACATTTACCACTTTCATTCAAGAGACACAATTGTAGTTATCATTAGAGTCAGTGGAAGCACATACCTACAGTTCAGGAGGCATTGACAAGAAGGACATGTGTTTGAGGCCATGCCGGGCTACATAGTAAGACCCTTTGTCAAAAGGTAGGGGAATAAAGAACATACTGATTTCTTAGAAGAAAATCTTAACTTCACCTTGAATTTGCTCTTAAGAATAGAGTTTGTGTACAGTTTCTTAAATGCTTAATTCTATCCATTTTATTGCTAGTTTTTAGAGGGGAAAAATAGTTGATAATTCTCATCCAGGTACACTTATCTTTTATTTATACCTTTTAATTAATTAATCAATTTATCTGTTATTACCTTCCCTTCCTTCTTCATTATGAATAGATAGGCTTTGGGTAGAGACTATATACTTCAGACAACCATTCATTGTTCTTTTTTATGCTCAAATTATCTCATTATGGGCCAGCTGTTTCCATCACAAGGCTCATTACTAGCCAGCAAAGCTTCTCCTCTGAAAACATTATGTAGTATTATTGTTGTTTATCTGGTCAGACCCAGAGAGTCACCCTTTCCTCTAAGGGTTTCTGAATCCAAACTATGAGCCCTTGGAGTATAAATACTCCTGTGCTGTCATGTGTTCTAGGCCTCATCAGTGAGCAAAGCTTGGAGGAATGTAAGTTTTAAAGAAGATAATTTGAGATTAGTATTTATATTTCTGATCAAAATATTAGTAAAATTTAACTTCTTTTGCTGTTAAAATTTTATGCTGGAAACTTTGATCTCTAATCATATTATAAATTTGAACTTATGTTAGAACATATGGGTAGATTAAAATGACATTATTATTGGTCATTTTACTTCTATAAAATTGAGGTTCTCTTACATCTGTATGGAACCTAAAGAGCACATCTGTGCATTTTTGTAACTTACTACAATTATTCTGTTCTGTTATGACCTTCACTTGGCATGAAATTATGCTAATTTATTTCAGCCTTTTATCAGTTTTCAGAAACTTTTTTTTCTTTTGGATTAAAAAATTTTAATTAACTAAGTAACATAATAACTTCAGGCCAAGCCAGAGAAAGGAGAATGGATTTACATTTCCAAGAAGTTTTAAAAATGGGCAAAATATACAACGTAATGATGTTCAAGATACCAGGTATCTTAGTATTGATCCCAGAGAGACAGATAACAAGGATATCTGGAACACCATTGACCAAATTTGCTGCCCAAGGAGGAAAACCCTGGCAGTGTTTCATAGAGTCTATGAGTTGATGAATAAGAGCTATGAATGTAGGAAGTCCACAATGGCTTGAGGCTGCAGTGAGAAGAATGTAAGTAGAGAGGACTGCACAAAGAGTTCTGGACACCCATGGACCCTCCTCCAAATGTTAACAGAGAGCTCATCGACAGGAGAGTTGGGAAGAAGCACTGTGAAATGTCTAGAGAATTCTTCTGAGGCATTAGAAACGACTGCATTCAGGGTGCACAGAGACATGTTTCCCAGCCAGCCTATAGAGCTCCACAACTCAGAAAAGTCTAGATCGAAAAAAGAGCTTCCCTCAATTTTTAGCTGGGCCTAATTAGCTGTAAACTAAACACTTACAGCCAGGTTATAATCTTAAAAACAAGACCCAAGGATGTAAAACTGTTGCCAAGAGACTTAGCCATAGCCCAGAGTAAAGCTCAAGAGTATTGGTGAAGATGAAAACTATGAAGTGCCCAGAAAAGCAGAAAGTCTCTGGTATCTGATAAAAAGTTACAAGGCATTCAAAGGGAGGGGAAAGTAAAAATCTTTCAGAGGAAAAAAATGCAATTAGAACTGATATAGAAATGACAAGCATGTTAAAATTAGCAGCCAAGGTCTTTTAAGAAGGTATTTTAATTGTGTTCTATTGCAGATTGAAGAAGTTAATGGAAGATATGAAAGATATTTAAAAAAGAACCAGACTGAGTGTCTAGGGCTAACAATGACAGGGTTTGATATTTAAAATATACTGAGTGGGATAAATGCCAAGTTTGAATTTATAAGAAGATGAGATTTGTGATCATAGAGGCACAGCATCAGAATCTATACAAAATGAAACAGAAAACCATAATAGATATATAAATAGATACAAAGATGATCAGTAAATCCTGGAATAGCTTACAGAAGACAAAAATACATGCAATGTAAAGTTTTCCATGGTATGGGGGGGTTATTCAGAAATAGTAATTGAGAAAATAGATAATTTTATTCTGATAAAAAATATCTGTAGATCCTGAAAGCAGAATAAACTGCAAGCACAGAGATCACAGAGAAACAAACATCAAAATACATTATAACCAAATGGCACAAAGCCAAGGATGAAGGAAACAAAAAGGGGGAAGGCACACTACAAATATGGGATCTAGGAACAGAATAAGAGAACATTGCTCATCTGGAACATGGCTTCAGGACAGTAGGTAGAGGTGAGCCAGCCAATCCAGAATTTTATATCCAGCTAAAGTATTCTTCAAAAGCCCTAGAGCAATAATGTTATTTTTTAACCAGTTGAATTTTTACTTCATTTTCAATCAAAGTACAAGACATGTTCAAAGAAAGGTACCAGGCATATCAACATGTGGCCTGCCTGTGGGCCACATTTAACCAAGGAGAGCAATGGGTGTAGCCAAACATGAAAATCATACACTTGTTTCAACCATTATCAAGATTTTTCAAATTATTTTTTTTTTGTAATTCTATTTTGCACTTCTCATGCTTGAACTTTGCAGATGACCCTGTCTTGTTGCAATGTCAAGAGGTTGGGTGTGAATACATCAAACAGAAGGGAAACGAGGCTGGGTGGAGATATGTATTCACAGGAAAGAGCAAAGAACACTGGGAATGGTAACTACATGCTTTTAAAATTATATCTACATATAGATTTTATATATGGTAAATTATAAAAAATGATGCATATCTTATCTCTTTTAACAGTACTTTGCTGTTTAACAGAAATGATAATCCAATACAGGATTCCCAATAAATATGAAAGTGAAGTGTATGGTGAAGTTAGTATAAAGGTAACAAGAAAGTATGTATGCATCATAATTCTAGCAAAAGCATGGCATTAAATATATATATATATATATTATATATATATATGTATATATATATTTAAGAAAAGTTTTATTTTATGTGTATGAGTGTTTGCTTACACACACACGCACGCACGCACGCATGCACGCACACACACACACACACACACACACACACACACACACACGTGCGTGTGCCCACAAGTGCATGCACCATATGCATGTAGTACCTGTAGGGGCCAGAAGAGGGCATCAGATCTCTTAGAACTGGAGTTAAGATCACTGTGAGCTACCATGTATGAGTTAGGAACAGAAGCTGAGTCTTCTGAGAGTGCTCTTACCTACTGAACCATCTCTGCAGCCTCTATTGAAAGTTATTGAACCCCAATTAAAGGCTAGACAAAGAAGTGAAATAGGCACTTCACCAAAGAGAATATATGTATCAAATAAGCATATGAAAACATGAACATCATGTGGGAATGTTAAATAAACCCAAATTGAAATTTTCTATAAATGGCTATGTCAATTACTGAAGCTAAGCCAACTGGCCTTCCTAGTGTTAGCAGGATGGAATAGAAGCTCTCATGCATAGCTATCATATAATTAAAACAACAAAATTAATTGCAAAACATTTCTCACTTTTTGAAAATGTTGAGCATAGACCTAGCATATGACCTGGAGATTCTACTCCATCATATTTATAACAAAGAAATGAAGGATGTGTATGAACAATGCTTATATACTAATATGCTTGACTGCTTTGTTTTGTAATTGTCAATACCTAGGAGTGGAGAGGCCATAGGAAATGCTAAGGAACAGTCAACGAATAGATGAAAAGTATGGTATAGCTAGGCAGTAAAATACTACTCTGCAATATGCAGTAGGAAGGTACAAACTATTAATACTTGCAAAAATATTTATCAATCTCAAAGCAGTTATGCTGAGTAAAAGCAGCCCAACACAAATGCGTTCAGCAGGACTACAGTGATATGCAAAGAAAATGTAAAGCAGAAAGCAAACTAGGAGACTGGGTACCTGGAGGAGGAAAGGTTAAAGGCAAGGGGCAGGATCTGTAGGGAGCAGGAGAAGAAAAGGTTATTCTGATTGACATAGGTTGGTTCTCTTATAGGTTGATTCTCTTATTTATAGAAGTGATGGCATGGGTGGGTATAATTCTTTTTTTTAGGTAGATTTTTTTAAAGTAATTTTTTTTTAAGACAGGGTTTCTCTGTGGCTTTGGAGGCTATCCTGGAATTAGCTCTTGTAGACCAGGCTGGTCTCGAACTCAGAGATCCACCAGCCTCTGCCTCCCGAGTGCTGGGATTAAAGGCGTGCGCCACCAATGCCTGGCTTAAAGTAATTTTTAAATTTAAATTAGAAACAAGCTTGTTTTACATATCGATCTCAGTTCCCTCTCCCTCCCCTCCTCCCCTGGCCCTCACCTACCCCCCCCCACTCCCCTTTTGCTCCCCAGGGAGGGTGAGGCCTTCCATGGGAAATCTTCAAAGTCTGTCATATTATTTGGAGCAGGGCCTAGACCCTCCCCCATGTGTTTAGGCTGAGAGGGCATCCCTCTATGTGGAGTTGGCTCCCAAAGTCCATTCATGTACTAGGGATAAATACTGATCCACTACCAGAGGCCCCATAGATTAACCAGACCTCCAAATTGACACCCTCATTCAGGGGGTCTGGAACAGTCCAATGCTGGTTTCCCAGCAATCAGTCTGGGGTCCCTGAGCTCCCCCTTGTTCAGATCAGCTGTTTCTGTGGGTTTCACCAGCCTGGTCTAGACCCCTTTGCTCATCACTCCTCCCCCTCTGCAACTGGATTCCAGAGTTCAGCTCAGTGTTTAACTGTGGGTTTCTGCTTCTGCTTCTATCAGCTACTGGATGAAGGCTCTAGGATGGCAATTAAGGTAGTCATCAATTTTATTATTGAAGAAGGGCGTTTAAGGTAACCTCTCCACTATTGCTTAGATTCTTAGTTGGGGTCAACCTTGTAGGTCTCTGGACATTCTTAGTGCCAGATTTCTCTTTAAACCTATAATGGCTTCCTCTATTATGTTATCTCTTCTCTTGCTCTCCTCTATTCTTCCTCTAACTCAATCTTGTTGCTCTCATCATGACTGGTCTGATCATGCCTTTAAATACATAAGGTTTTGCTAATGTTCACTATATTTTAGCAAACAATTATAGAATTACATTATACATCCAAAAATTATGCGATTTTTTTGGTGAGTCAGTTCGATACAAGCTTCTTAAATTTCATACTGTAATTCTTTCTCACTTAGCTACTCAGATTGGTCCAGGATGGCATAAACTGTGATTGTCCTCTCTCATCCTCTCAGAGAATTGGGATCACAGTCCTCTGCCAGCAGGCCTAGCTGTCAGCCATTTGTAGTACCGTATTTTATGTCCTACTCCAATACTTTCTTTCTCATGTATAAACCGTGTATTCTTGAGACTGACTCTGAGAAGTAGTTCTGGTGGTAGAGCAAGATGTCTTTTCCTAAACACTGAGGCTCCCAAAGCCGATATTCAGGGGTGTGTGTGTGTGTGTGTGTGTGTGTGTGTGTGTGTGTGTGTGTGTGTGTGTGTGATGTATGTGCACAATGTATATACATCTGTTTAACATATTTCTAACAATAAAGTTAGAAGATGATGGATGGATGGATGATAGATGCATAGGTAAGTAGGTGATAGACTGCTAGGCAGATGATAAAAATAAGAGAGATAGATGAGAGACAGACAACAGATAGATGATACATCTACCTTTATTTCATGCTAAATTCTTTCTTAGGATAGTTATATTATTTTTACTTAAGCATTCTGCTCAGGTGGAGCCAGGGAGAACTCCTTGTAAGATGGAAATTTAATGCATGTGTGGTGCATTTTAATCAGTTCACTTTTAAATACCCGTGAAGTGGCTGGGTAGAAGAGTTAAATGCATGTAGACTGCAAATACTAATGAGATGCTCTTTCTACTATATGTTAAGAATTTTACTTAAGGGAAGAAAACATTTTAAATCCATTACTTGCCTTGAAAGAAACCTGGCCCCATTTAATAGGGGACATCAATAGCAAAGCAATGTGTTACTAGGAAGAGGGCACACAGTGACACTCAATGGCTGTAATCTATTGTTTCCACAATGACCATCATCTTGGGACAACTACTCTTTGCACAAGCATAATGTGAATAAAAACAACATTTCTCAGTTTTTGCAATTGGGGGGGATTATCTTCTTATCAAGATTTACATGGTGTGTGTGTGGTATGCAGCTAATGACAGCCTGTAACATAAAATGTATGAGACCATGCATCAGAAAACCTGAGCTCCAGCTACATTTCCATACCTTATTCTGTGAGCTCCATTAGCAGGGAATTTTTCTTATTTTAAGATTATGAAATTAGAAAAAACAAACAATGTTTCTGTTGCTATTTTCTGCTGAAATATTGAGTCCAGTGTACCTATCAGATCAACCTGAATTCAAAGGCTAATACTTTTAGGATTCATTGGAATTCTAATGGGAAAGTATTTTTGTTGTTATCTGCTTCCTCTCTGTTAGCCTTTTCTTTTTTCCTTATGAGCCATCTCTACTGAATTCTTTGTGATGCTGTAATGTCATTAGGTCTCCCTCTGAACCTCCTTTCCAGGGAGTTAATGTCCTGGTCCTTAGTCCCCATGTTCTGGGCACGAATAGTAGCTCTCTTACCAATAGGCAAGAAGAGCTAACATTCATGAAGACCAGGGCATGAGTCTAGTCTGCCTTTTCTGCATAACCTTCAGCCTGGAATGAGCTTCTCCTCTCCCCAAAAAGTCCTGCACAGAATTTAGTGAGAATCCAGTGATTTCCCTGCACTCATACCCAACCCTCAAGGAATCATTAGGTTCAAAATGGTGGGACTTTGCCCCCCCCCCAGAAGTGTGAAGCCTAATGAAGGCACTTACTGTGTACCATACAAATCATGCAGAATTTGATGAAATGGTTAGAAGATACCCAGCTCATAATTTTCCTAACCCTTCTTTTCTGTTCTGACTGCTTAGGGCAGACAAAGCAAACACAATTCCCTGTCATAATGCATGTGTCCTGGTTCTTCATCCATAGGGTTACTCCAAGTTGCTGAAATTTGCATGGCTTTAGGAATTTATGCTGACTGTAGTGTTATAAGAGAATGAAGAAACTATAGACATGAGTAGAAAAAAGTTGGGATTGGGTGGATAGTGCTCTTTGATGGCGATGTCAGTGTGTTCCTTTTATACACTGGAAAGGATTTATTTTATAAAGTTGAATGAAAAATAGGTGTTTAAGATAATCTCAGTAGGTGTGAGGGAACAGTTTCAGGTTGCTGTCATACTAGAGGAGAAAGCTATGGCAGTTTCTGTGGACAACACATTACTTTTAGACAATGGCCAATTGTTCATAGCATCCACACTTAAACCAGAGGAAGTCTATGTCATTCCTCCGAGTCTGACCTGGAGAAGGTTTTGCAATCCCATGGGTCTGAGGCACTGAGGTCCTTCATGTGCCAGTGATCATATCAATAATATACAGTCACTCAGGATTTCATCTGCTCCCTACATCAAGTCCCCTGCAGACAGGGAATAGATGGTATATGGAGAAAAAGAACCAAGAACAGTGTAGTCACTGGAGAGATGTTTTCTGAGGTGGGACAGGAATGATGGTTTGGGCTCTACTCTAGCCTAGCTGAGTTGTGCAAGACACTGCTTTGTCTGTCGAAGATATTGTAATCACTGAAGTGATTCTCAGGTAATCTGTTGTTATCAGAACTCTCAAGTGTGTATCTAGGAATCAGGACTTCTGGTTCCCACAATGGTTAGTCTGGTTCTTCCATTATCCATGGAGAAATGCAGGTAAGGATTATGTGATTTTATTCAGTGAATTCTGGCTTTAATAAGAATCCCTTGGAAGACTTGGATTTAAGTTTCTCTGAAGGTTTGGTAAGCTTATCCCTTTGAACCTAAAAAGCTGAGGTATAGACCAGAGACCATGGTAAATTCAGCAAGGCATCTGGGAGGTAACTAAATAGTCGGGTCTCCTTGGTAATACTTGTATCTGAACAGAACCCCAAAATACAGGAGGTCAGGCCTTCGAGTACAGAGCTTTTGTTCATAGCTGCTGCCTTGAGTACTTCTCAACACTCTCCTTCCTGAGCATTGTGTGTTCAGTATTGATATGGAAACTTCTGTATTGTTGAGAGGGCCGAGGCATTGTTACTATTAAAGTAGTAAGACAATGCTCGTTACTAACTCGCTGACAATGCCCTTTATCCTAAGCAAACATGCATTATTCTATCTCAGCCTAATTAATATCATATTTAATAGGTATCTCACTTCATGCTAGATTCCAGAACTCTTTTCAAAAGCAGCAAGCTTAAGAAATTTTGCTAATTTAATTGAGAGCAGTCTTAAATTAATTGTATAATTAATCTTGTCAAATTAAGTAACATTTCATATACTACCTTATTAAAGAAACTTGAATATTTTAAATTGCCATGCTATTAGGCATTAATAAAGAAGTTTTTCATTGGCATTGTTCTGCTTTATAACACAAAGAAGGTAATTGCAATATAAATTGCAATATAAAAGCTAATTTCTATAGTACATTAATAATTAGATACACGTTATTTCCCATTATTTCTTTTTTTAATTCAATGGATGATCTTTTTTTAAGAAAAATTATTCCTAAATAATAGACTCTATTGTGTGATGATTGATTTCAAGACTGGACTCTGGAACATTTTAGGAGTAGTCTAATTAAAAATAAAATGCATAACTCTACATGACAACAGTACAACCTACAGAAAAGCTCTTAGGAAACTGGTTACTCTGATGTTTGTGAAAAGGAAGCTATTCCATTGTGTGTGTGTGTGTGTGTGTGTGTGCGTGTGCGCGCGCGCGCACACACACATGCGCTCTGCCTATATAAGTTTCTGTGTGTGTATATATGTGTATGCCGGTACACACAGGTATGTATGCTCAAGCATGGAGACATTGATGCTGGATATTTTCTCAAGCCTGAGGGACTCTGTCTCCACCTCCCTACAGACAAAATTACAGGTGTGTGCTTCCATGCTTAGCTTTCTATATAGGTGCTGGGGATTTGAACTCAGGTCCTCATACTTGCCTGGCAAGCACATTACTGATGGAGTCATCCCCCCCCAGCCCCAGCCCCTGTGTCTTGGGTATTTGAAGATCTCTAATTTTGATAAGTCCTTCAGTGTTATAAAACAGTGCCCTCACATCTGAAATGGGTGGCTTTTCTTCATAGAAATTTGGACTGACTGTAAGACAGTATACAGTTGGTTGTAGGTTGCCGAGCTCTCTATAGGATAGACAGGTAGTAAAGGAATGTACAACATCTTATCAAAATTTTATAGGAAGATGAACTAACTCTCAAATCAAGTCATAATTTCTTGACTTCCATGAACACATACATTTTCATAAATATTTGTTCAGAATTTTAAGCTTCTGGCTAAGTCCCTGTGTTAAAATTCAGAGAGTTCTGCTCAAGCCACATGCCCCAGGCTAAGGCAATCCAGAAACCAACTTCTGCTCATTTCTAGAGAAACTATGATTACTTCACTTCTGATGCCTAAGTGTTAGCACTTGTGACAAACAGCCAAAGAGTCCATCTAAGAGTCCATCTAAGCTCTAGCTCGCAACTCTTAGTAGGCATTCAAAATACACTTGGGCAAAGCAAATAAGCAGATAGCTAGATCAATAAATGAAATCAATGCAAATATTCAAAAAAATTCACTAATGACAGTACTTCTGATTAGCTAGTAAAAAATAATATTTTCCTAGATTTACTTAGGATTGCTGTTGTCTAAAAATGGTCAATTGACTTAATGACTTTTCCTCTGTAGAATGATGAAATATTATCTAATTCCTTTCTGAAAAGTAATTCCAATTTTGAGAAAACAATTACAGTGGGTAAAGTGTAGATGTTTGCAAGGAAATGAAACCAACCTGTGACATACAAAATGCATCTAAGGGCTAACATACTTGGAATATTTTTAGGGTCAAAGTGGTTTGTTGCACAATTTTCAAAAAGACTTATTTTTATGTCATATGTATGAGTATGATTGATTTGTCTCCATGTATGTATATGCACGATGTGTGTGCAATGCTCACACAGGCCAGAAGGAGGCACCTGATCCCCTGTAATTGGAGTTGTTATAGCTGATCATGAGCTACCATGTAGGTACTGGAAACCAAACTTGGGTCCTCTGCAAGAACAGCAGCCAGTGCTTTCAAGCACTGAGCCATCTTTCCAGCCCCTTGTCCTACAATTCTGACCTGGTTAGTTCTGTTTACAAAGATGGTTTGTGTTTCTCATTCTGAAGAAATGGTTGGATTTCTCATTCAACCTTCTGGTTGTGACTCATGATTACCTCACCCAGATACTTGGGAGAGGAGAACTTCCATGACTTCTGACAGCAACTTTTAAAACCCAGCAATTGTGATCTATCCTGTGTCTTCTGCACTATCTCAGCAAATATAGAAATGAAGAGAAATGGTCCCTTCAGCCTAGGTTCCTGAGGAAAAACGTACATTAGGGCACAGTCCCAGGAAAGACCTGATGGGTGGAAAGCTCAGCCCTATATGCAGTAAAAGCATGGAGTAGACATGTGGTCCCTTAAGATACCAAAACCGGGGCAGGTGAGATGGCTCTGTGAGGAGAGGTGCTTGCCTCCAAGCCTGACAACCTGCAGGCTGGAAGAAGAGAACTGACTCCAGCAAGCTGCCCCCTGAGTCCCTCTAAGGCACTCCTCTCCTCTATATTTTAAATACATGTTAAAATAGAAATACTGAGACATATGGCCAGTACACAACCAGACATGGCAACTCTCTGTGAGGTGATCAAATTACTGATGAAATGCATGAGCCACGAATAAGCCACGGAATTGGGAAGAATGATGGTACCTACACTGCAGAGGAATGAGGATGTATGGAGTAACTTGACTTTGGAATACTGGAGAACAGTTCCTACTTGATAATTTCTAATATATTCTCATACATTTCTCTAAATTCTTTTGGTGTTTTAGGAGACAAAAGTTTGTCTACTTTTAAAGTGAAAAGTTTAGGAGGAAAGCAAGTGTGGGGTGGAACTAGGGAAGCTCATGTAGTCCTTAATTACAGTGGAGGTGTTCTGGGGGAAGGGTGAGACAGCATAGGAAAGTTTTGTTCTATCGGAAGGTAATTTAAACAATGTTTTACTGTTCTAAAATGTTATACTTATTTACTACAGAAATGTTGGCAATGCAGAAAATTACAGAAGATAAAGTTTCCGGCTCATTTCACCAGACTAAGAGAGTCAGTGGTATCATCTGATGGGTATCCATTTGTCTTTTCTCTCATTTCAAAGATTATAAGTGTGCTATTCAAGTTTAGGATGAGAGTAATTTCTTAAATTATAAGGCATAAAAGATCTTCTTTCCACCATTTATTTTCTCCTCTAAGCAAGCCCACCTCCGAGATCATCTCATTAACACCCCCTGCTTTTCTCTTACACACACTCACACACACACACACTTCTACAGTAACTGGAGAGTAGTGCATGCATCTATGTATAGATTCACATGAAATTGTTTTTAACAGGAATGCATTTTCTGATCTATTCTCCAGGCAGCATAAATCTCTATAGCACTATAAAATAAAAGGCTGTCTCATTTGCTTTAATGGCTGTATGGTATATACTTTATAAATAAAAGTGTGGCTCCAAGTTATGCATTTTGTATAAAGGTATGTTTCTTTTATTAAACTATCTGGATATGGCTGTTCATACCACCCATGTGTTTGGAGTCATTTTTCTAGGCTTTCTATCAATTGTGAGCTATTTAAAAGATGTATGCATCTTACATAAAAGCTTTGGGGGTGTCTTTAGACCCCTTTACCACAGATCCTGATCTACAGATAGCCAGGGAAGAGCAGTGTTGCCTATAGGTTATTTCCTAACTTTAGAGGCAGCAGGCCTTTTGGTGTCTACTCATCTCCTTTTGCAAAGCCCAGAGCCCCTTGCTTCCCTGTGGTCAGCAGTGTCCTGCATGGGAGCCTGGCCTGAGAGCAGCCTGCTCCTGGGTGTCCATCGGCTGCCTGTCTGATGTGTGCAGGTTTTTGCTTCAGATTTGACTTGCACCCTATCAGATTTACAACTCACTGGCATGATCTTCCTGTCAGCAGAAAAAGTACCAGCAATGACCTCAATCCCAGGTAAGTATGTGGAATAAGGACCACAATTCAATGGCTTTTGTTCATCAGACCTTTGATTCCCCGAGTTTCCAGCTATCAGCACAGATTTTTTTTTTTTTTGAGTTTTCAGGCACCATTAGACTTTAGGGTAATGCCTATCACTTAAAAAATATACATTCTTATACAGTGTGTAACTTTAATTTTTAAAAATGAAATAGAAATTAAGATTAAACAGTAAAAAAATGGATGTGGAAGCCTATGGATTTTTAATGCTGGTATAGGTTCAAATAATCACCACAACATGGAAACAAATTTGGTCCACAACCTTCAAATTCCCCACTGTCTCCCTTTGTAGTCTTGCCTCATCATACCTCCTCTTAAGTCCCGAAAGCATGGAAGTGATGTCTCTATCCCTGGAGTAGTTTATCTTCCTAAATGAGATGAATTCAAGATGTTTACTGTGTGAAAAGGGTCTCTTTTATTCGTGTGTGTGTGTGTGTGTGTGTGTGTGTGTGTGTGTGTGTGTGTGTGATGCATACATTTATATACATGCATGTATATGTGTGTGCACATGAGCATGTGTGTTGTGTGTATGTGTACGCATGTGTGTTGTGTGCATGTGTGTGTGCATGTTGTGTGCCTGTGCATGTGTGTAGATGCATATACATGTGTATTTGTGTACATATGGAGGTCAGAAGTCAATGCCAGATTTCTTCAATCACTTCTGCACATTGTTGCTGTTGTTATTTGAGATAAGGTGAATTCACTGAATTCAGAGTTCACAGATTTGACAAGCCATAAGTAAGCTGTGAGTGTCCTCCTGTCTCCACTCCCCAAGCTCTGGGGCTATTGAAGCCCATCATCATACCTGGATTTTTATGTGGATTCTAAGGATCTGAACTCAAATCCTCACGTGTGGTAAGCAAACATTTTACCTACTGAACCGTGCCCCCAGCCCTTACATTGTTTTCACTGGTGGTATGTGTCATAGTGTGTATGTTCATCCATTAAACAAGTTTGTTCCTTCGTTTCCAGGCAGTTATGAATGGGGCTGCTGTAAACATTCACTATTTTCTCTGTTTAGTGTAAACAACCCAGAATGGACTGCCGAGTAAGCATAAATTTAATTTTATGAGATTCTTCCCAATTGTTCTCCTTGTGTGGGTATGCTATTTTATACCCGACCCTGGCAATGTCCCAGATTTCCATTTTTATTTTAAACCCTTGTCATAGGAGTGTACTTGAATTTTATGATGTTTGCTGTATCACATTAAAATGTTTTGACCATTTTTCATTTGGGTTGTTTTTTATTCAATTTACTTCTTTGTTCACTTGTTTTTGATTGTTTGCAGTACCAAGGACAGAATCCAGTGCCTTCACCCAGCTAGGCAAGATCTCTGACCCTCTTTTTTACTTCTATGTCTCTTTTTAAATATATGTATTCTCTCTCTTCCTCTCTCTCTCTCTCTCTCTCTCTCTCTCTCTCTCTCTCTCTCTCTCTCTCTGTGTGTGTGTGTGTGTGTGTATGTGTGTGTGTGTTGAGTGCAGGTGCTCAAGGAGGCCAGAAGTGTGCATCAGATCCCCTAGAGCTGGATTACAGTTGTGAGTTGCCTCATGTGGCTGCTGGAAAATGAACTTGGGGTCTCCATAAGAGCAGTATCCACGCTTAACAACACTGAGCCACCTCTCCAACCCCTGTGTGGTATTTTCTTATTTGGAGACCAGGATCTCACTAAATTGCGCAATATGGTCTTAAACATAAGCCTCCAACATTAGCCTCTCAATTATACGATTTCAGCCTAGAACCATCAGGCCCAACTTTTCATTATGTTTTGAAAATTTTTTTATATATATATTTTTTTTGTGTTATCGTCTTTTGGTGTTTTAGAGACAGGGTCTCTCTGTAGCTTTGGAGACTGTCCTGGAACTCACTCTGTAGACCAGGCTGGCTATGAACTCAGAGATCCACCTGCCTCTACCTCCCAAGTGCTAGCATTAAAGGCATGTGCTACCACTGCCTGGCACAAGCAGAGCTTTTATATTTTCAATACAAGGACCTTGTTGGACATGTGATTTGGAAATACCTTCTCCAGTGTACAGGTTGCCTGAAATTTTCTTTGTTTCTCTGAGCACAGCAAAAGCATTCAATTCCAATGAAGTCCAATGTGTCAATTTTATTATAGCTTGTGAGCTATTTGTTTTAGTTTACAAACCACCTTTCTGCCTCTAGATCAAATAATTTGTTTTATTCTACATATTTTATACTTTTAGACTTATATTTGACTAGTACACATAAGTTCTCCTTACTTGTGGTATGGATATAAATGAAGGTTTACTGTTTTGCATACAAGTTTTGATGTCTAGTTTTCCAATTAATAACCTTTGTACACACTTTTCAAAACTTATTTGGCCACACTGAGTGTGTAAAGCAGAATCGCAATACCGAGTCAGGTCTAGATATAAAGGTAGTTTATTTAGGAAATGCTACTCACTCAGATCACCCTAGCCAGTCTGCAGGGAGCAAGGTAAGTAGAAGGGACCCCACATGCATGCCCCTCACTCTTAAACCTTCCTCACTTCACTCTGACAATGCCCAAGTGGGCATGTCACAGACACCGGTCTCTAGCCCCAAGCAGGCTTGGCTAGCATTACCTGTAACCAGCCCCAAGTGGGCATTGTTAGGGAATCCCCTACAAGTGTGTCTTCATCCAGACCACCCATTTGTTCCATTGATTTATCTGTGCATCGATGCCGTCACCAATGTCCTATTCTGCTATACAAATAGCAGAATAGCTGTGTATTTAAGTTGTAAATGATAATTTCATCCTTCTAATTTCATCTGTTTTCAATATTATTTTAGTCATTCTAATGTCTTCATTTACTTGCAAATTTCACAATCAACTTTTACACACACACACACACACACACACACACACACACACACACACACACAAATCCTAGTTAAGGAGAAAGAATAATGGCTCAGTGAATAATAGTTAACAAGCAAGCATGAGGATTTGAGCTCAAATCCGCACACCAACTTAACATGTGGGTTCATGTAGCTCACACCCACAATCCCAGTGCATGGGAGCACCTGTTGTCAGAGGAAAGAAAGATTCCAAAATCCCAAAATCTTGCTGGCCAGCTGAGTTAGCTGCATTGCCAAGCTCCAGCTTCAAATAGAAACACCATCTCAACAATAAGCATGCTGGATAAAGGTACCAGATGTTGATCTTTGGCCTCTAATTCTTTTCGTTTGTAATGTATTTGGTGAGCCTGTTATCAGAGTAACACTATTCTCATTCAATGAATTATTAAATATCTCCTCCTATTTTTGTCTAAATGAGGTGGATTTTATTTGTTAAATGTTTGATAGACTTAGCCACATGTATCTGGAAATTTGTTACCTAATGCTTTTAAGTTTGCATTAAGTTTACTTAGTGGGTATAAGATGGTAAGGGTATTTCCCTAATTTGGATGAGTTTTAGAAGCCAGTGGCTTTCAAAGTGATTGATCTATTTAACCTAAATGTGTAATGTTCAATGACTTGATGTGTCCAGGTTTGCTGTTATTCTCATTATTACTTTAGCCACCACAGAGTATAGAAGCGTCCTTTCTTATATTACTGATCTAAGCAATTTTTGTCTTATCTCCTTCATAATTCATCAGTATTGCTGGGATTTTCCTATCTTGCAGATCTTTCTAAGGATTCAATCTTCACTGATTCCCCTGTTGGTTTTGTGTTTTTATTTCATTAACATTTCTTTAGTGCTAGCATACAAAATTTGATGCAACTGCTTCGGCTCAATGCATTTTCTAGTTTCACTATGTCTTTCTTGACATTTTTGAATTAGTTTGCAAAGGTTTTGTCAGTTTGCAAAGGTTTGGAGATGTTCCTTGTTACCCAGTACTGTGTTTTCTGGACTGACTTGCTCTTTCCCAGTTCAGATCACATAAGCCTATTTATTACTAGATTATAGCTTGTGGGTATGGCTGTGGTACTAATGTTGCTAGGAACAAGCACATAGCTTTAAATGCCTGAATTTAACAAAGGCCCTTAGTAGGTGATATAAGTTCCCTTGAGTTACAAACCAATGGGAAAAATATAATGAAGATACTCCTCCAAATTGTGGTCTATTTTAACTAACTCACTTAAATATTCCCAAGGCTTGATACTCAGTACAAACAGCCTCTTAACTTGACCTTTTTTTTTTTTTGAGGGGGGCTGTTTGAGACAGGGTTTCTCTGTGGCTTTGGAGACTGTCCTGGAACTAGATCTTGTAGACCAAGCTGGTCTCGAACTCACAGATCTGCCTGCCTCTGCCTCCCGAGTGCTGGGATTAAAGGCATGCACCACCACTGCCTGGCCTAACTTGGCCCTTCTAATAACCCCTTCTCATAACCCCTAGAGAATGGCTTGAGACTTGAGATGCAGCTTACTTTTGCAAAGCCTATCAGTAAGGCTCACAATGCCATCTGTCAGAAAGTGCCGATTTCCGGGTGTGGTGTTCTCAGGAGGTCTGTGCTCTTCCAACAAGCATGAAAAGAAAGTGTGCTTGTCTAGTCCTCTGGACCACTGACACTATTAAGTTGGGGTCTAATAGGTATAGTGTGACCTGGGAACTGACCTGTTGCTATGTAGTACTGACTGAGTTTGGTCCATTCTGTGGGACCTGTAGATACAGGGGCATAGAAAAGGCAGCTGTTCAGGCTTGAGCTCAACCCCTTTTACACCCTCTTCCATCTGCACTCAGTGAATGAAGTATTTCTTCAGCATTTCCTACTAGTTTTGGAAGGACAAGAGTAATCACCCAGTGGCAGCATCACCGAACCAAGTGTGGGCAGCATTACACTCTGCTCTGTTCTTACTAACATGGCCACAGGCTTCATCAAGAGTCATTTCTACCTGATGACCATTTAATACTCCATTGGCTTTAAAAGGTTAGAATAGAAAGAGTGAAGAGAGAAGAAAATATTATGACTTATGAGGATCCTTTTAATATAGAGAATGCATTTTTTAATAACTCAAACTCTCCAAGCTGGGAAGTGTCACACCATATTATCATGACACTGGTCATTACAGGCAACAACATGTGGCTGTACTCAGGTAAGCTTCAAATGAGCATCAAGTACCCGTTCCTTTGTCCATCACTTAGGATCCCTTTGAAGGCATTTGAAAAGGTATTACACTAATCCTATTTCTGTTCCTAATGATTTCCTGTGGTGAGAAAGGCCATCCATAAGTGACTTTTAATTCTCAATGCTTAAGCTTGTCAGCCCTTGTAATGGCTACCTTCTCAGCTTACATACATAATTACGTGTAATAAGAGCCTAAAAAAGAACCCAGCACTCTTTAAGAATCATAGTCCCCCTCCTAAATTTCTAAAACTAAAATATCTAAGTAGCCTTTAATATTCAATGAAATTGAACATTGGAGAAGTAGCAAAATGCTAACTGGAGTCCCTCAACTAATATGGAAGATAAAGCAGAGTGGAGTTTACAGAATTTCTAGCCAAAGTAGAGCTTCCTCATGGCAGTGGGGCCATTTTGTTCACAAATGAAGAACAGGCATGTCCACCATGCATCTGACTGTTGCCAGAGTGATCCATTCATCAGTAACGTCTGTTCAAGAGTGAAAAATGAAAGATTGGGCTCATGAAGCCAGTGTATGTGTCTAAGAGACCATCACTAGGAAACTGGTCTTGGGATGTATATGTTGCTTTCTTCTTGTTGTTGTGTTTTTAACGTGTATGGGTGTTTTGCCTATGCTATGTCTATGTATCATAGCTGTGCACTGCCCACATGGGTCAGAAGAAGGTGTCAGATCCCCTGAAACTGGAGTAACAGACAGTTGTGAGCTGCCATGTGGGTGCTAGGAATCAAACCTGGTTCTTTTGGAAGAGTAGTCATTGCTCTAAGCCACTGAGTCATCTCTCAAGTCCTGGAATCTAGTATGTCATTCTATGACACTGAAAGAACATTTTCTGGTTTCTTTTGTTGTTGTTGCTGTTTGCTTGTATCTGTTTTTGGAAAAAAAGCTGCCTGTGGGAATCAGAATGTTTTCTCTAAATAAGAAATGCCATCAATCATTGCTGTGCATATTGGAACACACTTTTTACACAGAGAGAGTTTCCTTGGTACCTACATGCTGCAGTTCTCTGAAGAGGTCCCGCTCTTACCTCAAGCTTGGCATGTCTTCAGGAATTAAGGGAGAGCGCTCTCTGCTGTCATTAGATATCACAGTATAAACACACCTCCACATTGATGGAGAAGAAGAGTCATGTTGGGATAGAGATGGATCCAGGATGTGCATCAGCAGGACCAAGTGGATGCTTAATCTATGCATCTACACAGACAAAGAAGAATGCCACTCGGGATGCTTTCCTGAAAAGTGGATGGCAAGTTTCAGAGTGTTTGGTTGTTTGGGATATTGCACTGGATATGTATGCCTGGTAGGAAACTGGTAACTCACAATGTTTGTATTTGCTTTAAACAGACTTCTAGAAAGGAAGGGGAGATTTCCTTTACAGGCTTTTCTTCCAGCAAATCACCTCTGAATTCTCCTGGGACATGAAGGAGAAACCACTGTACCACTTTTCTTTGCATAAAACCCACAAAGCAAAACATAAGTTTCTAAGCTCAGAATCTCTGGCAGGTTCATTAAAAGCCATAAAACCATATCAAATGAACACTTCTGATTCCCATATCCTTGAGGGAGGGGTCTAAAGGTACAGATATGAGCTGAAAAACTGGACAGGAGTGAAACTGGTGGGTTCCATAAATATTTAAAGCAAACTTACATGACTGTTCTGAGCACACATACACCTACGGTGCAGTTAACATGAAAGAGATCAAGGTGAGAACAAAGAGCAGAAGACTTCCCACCTCTGGGATGGGTTTTCTTCGTCAGCTTTGGGAGAAGGATGAGACTTCCTGAGAAATCTAAGAAATGCATAATTATAGCCCATGAGCTTCTCCTGGAGAGTTATAGTATGCAGTAGCAAACCAGGGAGTCAACTTACAAGATTGGTTAAGACTTGAAGATATAGGAAGACACCCAGATGCCATGATACATATAAATGTTAACAGAAGAGACAGTGGCAAGACATAGCATAATTCTTTGGACTTCTTTTTTTTTTCTTTTTCTATCTCCCCAAATTTGATTAGTAATAATAAATCATATATCAAGAGAAATTTATGGTTCCTCACACAGCACCTAATTTTTGACACTCATAATTCTCTGCGTGCAGGTATTATTATAGCAATTTTACAGATGAGGTGAGACAGAGCAATGTAAGAGAGTTACAATGATAAAATTGCAGAGTGGAAAGGAGCTTAAAGATCACCATTTAGTTTGTAAAAGATTTGGTCCCCCCTCCCCTCTCTCTTCCTCTCCCTCCCTCCTTCCCCTTTCCGTCCTCCCCCTTCTCTCTCTCACTGACCAAGAAAAATATTTTTCCAGTCAGAATTTTCATAAAACAGATGAAAGAGCTAGTCTTTCATTTACTTTCTGTTTACATGAGTAAGATTTTTCTCTTCAAATGATGAATTATAACAGGGAGGCTCCCTTGACAAATCTAATACTTGAAATTGACCAGGAACGTCAATAGGTATACATATATACATATATACATGCATATATATACATATATGTATAATATGTATATATATGTATATATACCTATTTATAATACACAATCATGCTTTACTTCCTTTATTTAGAAATGAACAGAATATTCTGTTTCCTGTTATTTGTGTCATTTTTAATTTTACAGTGTAAGAGATGATTGCCATTTGCATTAATTAATTAGAACTTGTAGGTGGTAACCTACTTTCTTCCTTAAATAGACTGTCTTTTGATTCCAGAGTATCCTTAAATGAAAATAATCCCAAATCTCTGTGTGTGTGTGTGTGTGTGTGTGTGTGTGTGTGTGTGTACAACTTCCTCTCACTAAGGACTTCAAATACCTTAGCTCTTAAAAGCTCCAATGAATACAAGTTTAACGTACAATTTAACTATGGTGCATAATTCGACACCATGTCACAAACAACTATCCCATTACTGACTACAACACCAGTCAGTATGATTCCATCATAAGGTTCCATCAGCAGATGTGACTCTAGGGTATTTCAGGAATTACATACCCACACCGAGGTTGCCAGGAAAGGGCCTCAGTGTGTATGACCCCATGTATGCTTTTCTTTGGAATGTCACTAACACAAAGTAGAGAGTTTCCATCATTTTTCTTTCTTTCCTTATAAACCTGAGGGAACAAAGAGAATGGGTGAGGAGACAAACACCTTTGAGGAATACCAAATTTTGAGGGAAAATAAAAACAAATGGGTTCCCTGACAATTAATTAGTGATTTGCATGCAGATTCAAAGCAACCCACTCTTCCAAGCCAGGGAGAAAGACACATGCTGGGAGAATCATGTGACTTGGTACTCAAGGAAGCAGGCAGAGGGGTTGCCTGAATGCCCACATGTGGAACTCTTGTTCTGAGATCCACCACATAGCTGACCGACTATCAACATGGCCTGGACATTGCAGCAGCCCATCAATTTAAGCTCTAAAACGATTTTGATCTGTCTAGAGCCTGCAATGAGAAATGACAGTCCTGTGGGAGTTTCTGTAGTGGAAGAAACTAAGTTGTCCTAGAATAGACCCATAGAAATTGGCATTTCACGCCTACTTGAAAACAAAAAACTCAGCATATACATATCTATATCTATCTATCTATCTATCTATCTATCTATCTATCTATCTATCTATCTATATATCCCTCTAGAGCACAGCTTTGTCCATGTGTGCAGCTTCCTCAGCTACCTCCTCAGTACTTATTTTCCAATCTGAATGCCAAGAAAGATCATCATGGATTGGGATAGGTTCCAGCATGGAAAGAGACTAAACTCAACAAATCCTATGAAGATTCAAGAACATACTCCATCCAGAGAGAAGAGAGCCACAAACACACACTAATGCTAGTGTAGAAAGAATGAATATGTTGGTCCATTTTATGAGAAACAAGCTATTCATGGTTTCAATGAATACTCAGAAAAATTATACTCATCACTTTTCAGATATTCGCAATAAAGATTCCATTGTGTGACAAAAAATAATAACAAGCAACTGTCGACAACAGAGTCAGAGGACTTCATAGGAAGAAGGAAAATGGAGGGGAGAGGAATGGAGCTAGGAGGACCAGGGAGAAAGGGGAGAGGAAGGAGAGCCAGTCTGGGGGTGGAGGAAAAAGCAGTAGTCTACAATGAGCAATGTTTCAAGGATAAAAAAAAAAAAAAATCAAACCCTGAAGACATTTCAAACAAGAAATGGTAATGACAACTGTTAGAGGAAACAGCAGGTAATGGGAAGATATTTTTCCTGTCATCCTCTAAAACAAGAAGTCAGTAATCAAGATTTAAAAAGAGAAGATTGTAAACCAGCAGCAAGAATGTGGGGTCCAAGACCAGAAAGCGTGGGAGCAAAGGAACCCTCCTCTTTTCTCTCTCTTTTATTTAAATTAGAAGCAATCTTGTTTTACATGTCAATCCCAGTTCCCTCTCCCTCCCCTCCTCCCCTGCCCCCCACCTAACCCCATCCCATCTCCTTTCTGCTCCCCAGGGAGGGTGAGGACTTCTATGGGGGATCATGAAACTCTGTCATATCATTTGGAGCAGAGCCTAGACCCCCCCCCCAATGTGTCTAGCCTGAGAGAGTATCCCTCATGTGGAATGGGCTCCCAAAATCCATTGTCACTAGGAATAAATACTGATACACTGCCAGAGGCCCCATAGATTGCCCAGGCCTCCTAACTGACACCCTCGTTCAGGGGGTCTGGGTCTGTCCTATGCTGGTTTCCCAGCTATCAGTTTGGGGTCCATGAGCTACCCCTTGTTCAAGTCAGCTGTTTTTGTGTGTTTCTCTAGCCTGGTTTTGACCCCTTTGCTCATCACTCCCTCTCTGCCAATGGATTCCAGGAGTTCAGTTCAGTATTTAGCTGTGGGTCTTTGCTTCTGCTTTTATCAGCTACTGGATGAAGGCTCACGGATGGCATATAAGGTAGTCAATCTCATTATAGGGGAGGGCATTTAAGGTAGCTTGCTCTTGTACAGTTTCACTATTGCTCTCTGTTCTCTCTCTCTCTCTCTCTCTCTCTCTCTCTCTCTCTCTCTCTCTCTCTCTCTCTGTGTGTGTGTGTGTGTGTGTGTGTGTGTGTGTGTGTGTGTGTGTGTGTGTCTGTGTGTCTCACACACAGATTTGAAACTGCTTATTTTCTTTCTTTTAAAAACAGGCAGTGTGAGCCAGGAGTTGGTGGCGCATGCCTTTAATCCCAGCACTCAGGAGGCTACACAGAGAAACCCTGTCTTGAAAAAAAAAAAGAAAGAAAAACAGGCAGTGTGACCATGACACTTTAATATATACATAAGCAACTAAATAAAACTCACATATAAGGGCTGCTACAAACACTCCACTTCATGACCCAAGTTTTAGCAATTGTGAAATAAAATGCACCAGATGAAAATGTTTGTTCAGAGAGAGCAGAATTGTGGCTATTAGGCTTCAATGTGGGTCTTTTAACAATGGGGAAATGATTGGTTTAAGGATATAAAACTGCAGTTGGACAAGAGGCATGGACTCTCTGAAGTCTTGAGGTCTACTGAGAGCATGATAATATGGTTGATAACAATGTGCTATATTTTAAAAGTTGTGAGACAGTATACTTCAAGTGTTCTCAAAACAAAAATGATGAATATGTGTGATATAACATGTTAATTGGTTTAATTTAGCCATGCCATTGTGAACATACTGTATTATGTATCATAATTGTGCATGACTTTATTTATGAGCTAAATAAATGAATGGAAAAAAGAAAATGTACAGAAATAGAGCGAGGAAAATTCATGAAACTTAGAGGTTCAAATCTCTGCAATCTACTTCATCTAACTTGCCAGTGTTGGGGTCCTTCAGTTTATTTTATAGGGTCTTGAAAATTCCAACATGTTCCCACTGTATCATGAAGACTGCATTGTAAAGACAATGCCTAATTCTAAACTGTTACCTCTTAGGCAGCAGTTTGTATTTGACCATGATCAATTCTCCCCTACAGCTTCACATCAAGAATGTGCTGACTAAATACATTCTAGTGATACTGCCATTATTAGGTATAAGACCAAGTTTATAAGTTATCACTGATGACTTCCACTTACTTTGTAGGAAATCAGGACTTTGAGAGAGGCAGAAAAAAGATTGATAAACCTTGAAGATCTTGTTTAATATGGTAGGAACCTAGAGTGACCACAGAAGAATGGAGGCATTGAGTATTTCATAGGAGTGGGGTATTAAAAAACAAAGAAGAACCAGCACACACCCTTTAATCCCAGTATTTGGGAGGCAGAGGCAGGTGGATCTCTGAGTTCGAAGCCAGCCTGGTCTAAAAAGCAATTTCTAAGACAGGGTTTCTCTGTATTGCTTTGGAGCCTATCCCGAAAAACAAAACAAACAAACAAACAACAACAACAACAACAAACAAAAACAAAGAGACTCAAAACACACAGTAGTGGTGCTGGAGCCAAGGGGTCTTCAAAGTTTTCTCATATGTAATGAATTACTTTGAGCATTGGAATTAAAGTTTGTTTTTCTGTAAACCCATGTTTTAACATTAAATAACCAAGCCCAACATTTCAAAGCTCAAAGTATACCCAGCCCAGCCTGTGTGTCATTATGTCAGATACATCCTACTCCAGGGGCAAAATATGGCTCCCCAATTGTCCTCTGAAGCATTATCCATCATTATGGGTTTCCTGAACTTGCAGTAAATTGTGTCCTCTCAATCCCAAATTGAACCTTTCTAGGAGACAGGGGATAGCTGACATTAATGAGTCATAATGTTCCAAGAAAATGCATTTCAACCTTCTGTTGCAAGGACAACTCGTTGGTAAGGGATATAAAATAATAGGAGTGATGTGGAGTAGCATGAGGGATGTAAAGCAAAGCCAAAGTGATAGCTTATTAAAATCTGCTCTTAGTTAACAAAGAAGCCTCCCAAGTTCCTTCCACTGTCTACAACTCTGACTGTGGATAAAAATTGAGAGGCAAGGGATGCATGACAGGACTCAGTGGACAAGACTGTTGGGCATGCACACTTGAGAACCTGAATTCAGATCCCAGTCCCCAATTAAATAGCCTGGTACAGCCATACACATGTCTATAACCTCAGCACTCTCGGAGGTAGAAATAGGAGGATGGCTGGGAACTGATGGCTGCTGGTCTAGCTCCAGGGTCAGTAAGAGACCCTGACTTAAAAACATAAGGAGAATGATGTATCAGAAAACCCTGCATCCTGTTTGGGTCTCTGTGTGCATACACAGCTGTATAAATTCACACAGAACAGCTATCTCTCTCCTCTCCCCCTCCCCCTTCCCCCCTCTTTAATCACTCTCATAGGTACACAACCTGCCATATACACATATTAACAAGTACAAAATATGCTCTTTTCCAAATGGATATCCTTATCAGAACTCCTGGACCTAGGACAGGCCCCCATCTCCCACCCTCCTGGTTCTCTCGTGCCTTGTAGCTAAGCATACCATCAAATTCAGCAACATCCTCTTGCTTCCAGATGTGCTTATCTTTGAGAAGCAGAGAAAGAAACAGTTGGCTGGTCTGTGGAATATAATCTGCAGTCAGGAGCTTCGAGAAAGACTCAATAAACATGATTTTATGGCATGCTTTGACCTTCAGATATGTTTTAAATCCAAGATTAATATTTTATTATAGTAGATACAGCTGGTAATTTTGACCTTTCCAAAGCTCCCCATTTTTGACAAATTAATGAACCATTTATTTCCTATTGCTCTTGTTCCTGCAGGGGCAGGCCATGAGACCCGGGCCTCAACTCTTGCACAAGAATGAGTGTATTTTCTCTAAGAGATTGGCTTTCCAGAAGCACTGCTTGGATGAACAGCTCCCTGAGCCACAGGTCTCATCCTTACCACACTGCTTCCTAACTGTACCTCTATAGATGTTCTTTGGATGCTCTGTAATTCTGTATTTCTAAGGCTTTGGGAATACAGAGGCAGTGGGGGATGTTAACATTGTCTAAGTACCCAAACACTTGCTCATTGACAAACACAATCAGTAATATAGTGGTAAAATTCAGAGGCCAGATAAGTGATAGAAAACAGTTCTGGATTGTATTGAGAATCAATGAACTGAAGAAAGAATCTACATTGATAAATGGCACTGGCTGGTTACTTTTTAAAGAAGTTGTCTCCGATGTCCAGTGGTATGATATTCCAAAGTGAACACTGGTCCCTTCGTCTACCCCAGTTCATTGTGCCACTGGACTCTAAAGATGTCTGGAGGCAGAGGGCTCTGTCAGCTAGCAAAGAATCTGGAAGTTAATGCCAAATGCAAAGGCAGTATCATCCATTGCATAAACATTACCTTCATGGCTAACTAGCATCTTGTAGTTCTAACTGGAAGAGCAGAAGAAACTTAAGACCGGACAAGCATCTGTCATTAGGGCCACATTTCATAAATTCTAGGAAATCACTAAACCTAAAAAGATAGCAAATTGTAAAAAAAGGTAACTGTTCTTGCCTTGCAAAAATATCATATTTGTAAACATCTGATACAAACACTTCCCTCAGTCATCAGTTGTCTTTTTCAGAAGTAAAAACTAACACAAATAATGGGTGGCAAGTTCCTTGAGATTAAGGACTCCCAACGAATGCTTTAGTGATGATAACTTGAGCAGATCGCATTAATTTCTCCGCTGTGACAATACCCATTTCAGATTCAAAATGCCTAGTGATTACACGCCACTATTTGCATGGTGCCCCTTTTAGCTTTTAGGTCACTCCTATTTTGTCAATCAGTCCTAGAGTGTTATTTATTTATCTATCAGTTAATAACCATGCAGCAGAGAATAATTTCCTGGGCCTAGCATGGTAATTTGTACCATAATTTCACCCCTGCTGCTGTAAACTTGAATTTAGCCACAGCTATGATGGATAATATTAAGATTTCTAGGTCACTCTTCAGCCTCTAGGGCCCCTGTCGCTCTCATTTCATAGAATTCTATCTTCTGCCATTGGAGCCTGGCTCATCAGATACAAAAGTGAAATGGTATGCCAACACTTCCTCACAAGATTCCATACAAACTTGGCAAGGCAGGAAACTTTCAGGTACTTATGTGAATTCTGCATATCAGTCCTGTATATCCTAGGATTAATTTCAGGCAAATGCTGAAGAAAATGATTTAGAATGACTTTCTAAAAAACTCTTTGCTAAGTAAATCTAAGTGATAAAAGAAAAGGGATGGTAACTAGGAAGACCAAATACATCACCAAATAAATAGACATTGCAGCAGGCGTTCTCCAAAATATACTATTTTCCTGGAAGAGTCTTTTGAAAAGAGATACTTCTCCTCTCATATTTTAGTTACTTTACTTATGACTAGGATCAAATGCCCTACAGGAAGCAATTTAAGGGATTTGGGATTTATTCCGGCTGTTAATTCCAGAGCAACCTTCCTCCAAAGCTGACCTTCCACTAAGGCCGGAAAGACATGACACCAGGAAGCTGGCTGACTGCGGTACATTCATACACCAGAAGTAACCAAGAAATAGGAAGTAGAGCAAGGCTAAAAAGTTTCAAGTCCAGCCATCCGTGGTCCACATCCTTTGGTAAGGGACCTCTTAAAGATTCCAGAGCCACCTTAAGTAGAGCCACCAGTTAGGGAGCAAGCGTTTAAACACAGGAACCTATGAAGGACATTACACATTAAAACCACACCTTGCCCCATTTTTGTATAGGAAGTGGGCTTTGAGTTGTATTAATTTAAAATGAACATGGATAGTGGTTGGGCAATTGGCTGAGGCCTTCTTAAGCTCAATGTAATTAATACTCGGAACTAAGCACTGTAGTATATGCTAGTAAATTCACTACTGTCAACATTAGAGGTATAACTTCTGAAATATCAATGTTTGATATTTTAAATTTTAGGAATCAATTTTCAAATATTTACATTGGAACACTGCATTCCATTGCTCTCAATCTTCAGTATTCTCTGCAAAATGTTTTGCCCATTTATTTCTGTACTATGGGCTTTTTCCTCCCTTGGGCCAAATTTGTGAGGGCTCTGTTTCTCCTATTGTGTGTTTTTAACTGGTTAGAATGAATTTATTACAAGCCATTGATCTTGCCCAAAGACTGGAGTCTCATCTGCAAAACTGAAAATAAGGGAATTTTCTTCTCATGATTGTGGCTTTTATTAATGCATTTACTGGAGGCATTCACAAAATAGAGTGAGTCAATTTTCTTGGCTCTTTGGGAAGTCAAAGCACAGAACCCCAGACAACAAGCTCCTGTAGTGTAGCTTCTTTGCAAGTTGTAGATATTAAGTGGCTTAACAGCAACCTAGTAACTTCAGTGGCAGTCTACATGAATTCAAATTTGAAACCCACTTTCCACACTTGCCAGGTGGGACTTCAATGAACCACTTGCATTCTCTGATAATCTGTTTCCTTGTCTGAAATATGGAATAACAGCTCTGTGTTAAATATACCATGAGTACACTGTTAATGCTTAAAACCTTCATGATCCTGACGCTCACATGCAGTCAGTTTGCATGAGATAAATGGTAGTATTCTTCCCAACAGATAATGGCTTTCTCATGAATGACAAAAGTTTTATACAAATGCAAGACATCCTTAATAGTATTCTGCTTCTTTTCTGTAATTAATTTTCAGTCTGACTGTAACCGGTTTTAACTTAGTAAAATATTTGAAACTTAGCACAGTTCAATTTAAAACTGCACAGTTACTTTATATTCCTTGAACAGTAGCTACATGTACACATTTTAGCTGCTTCTTAAGCTTAACTTCTGAAAACATAAACCGTTCATTAATAAACACATTAGCCATGAAGCACGATTTACCTCAAGTGTCCATGAACCTACCACCACACCAAGAAATATAACACAACCAAACCCTCCTTTGCTTCCTTCTCAGAAGTAACTACTGACATAAATGTTGCTGTGTTGGCATCCCCTTGCTTTAAAGATTATATATATATATATATATATATATATAAATTTAATCTTAATTTAATATATATTTATCAATTCATGTCCTAGACAGTAGCTGAGAGCTTGTAAGTTATGACAACCAAAAGGCAGAAAGACAGACCTAACTAGGAAAAGCTTAAGCTTTTCTAGATCCAACCGCACCCCACTAACGCCCACACCTCCCCCACGAGCCCACGCCGCCCACGCCTCTCCCCCCACGAGCCCACGCCTCCCACGCCTCGCCCCCCAACGAGCCCCCCCACGAGCCCACGCCTCGTCCCCCCCACTATACCCATAGATCTCAATTCTCATTAAAGAAGGTCTTTCTTTCAGTGGATGGGAATTAACCCAGAGACCCACAACTGAATCATGTTCCAAGAGTGAGAGACTTTAGAGCACTTGTCCCTAAATAGTATGTCTTTATCAAACCCCTCTCCTCAAGCTCAGCTATCTGTGTAGAAGAGGAAGTGGAAAGAGCAGAGGTGGTAGACGACCCCAAGGAAAGAGCAATTTTCAGATACAACAGGAATGATGCACACATGAACTCATATAGACTGTCACAACATACATAAGACCTGCATAAGCTCAAGCCAGACACAGGCTCAACATTGCCATTGCCAGTCTACTTTACGGGGCATTACAGAGTATTTTTAAACACACTGTTCTATGTGTCTTGCTATAGGATGGATTTCATGAATGTTTTCCTATGTGAAGCTATTTCTATTGTCTTATGGGAAACATTTGCTAACAATATTCTGCTTTTCTGGAAAATAAGTTTACAACCTGCAATTAAATATCCAATGCCCCTGCACTCACAAAATAAGTTCCAAGTGGCTGAGGAGACAGCACTTTTACATAAACCTCTCAGACATTTGCATTTCCACTCATATCCACCATCTATTTTAAATCACTATTTTATGTATTTTCATAATTTTATAAATAATATAATTTGAATACTAGATATTACCGTAAAAGTGCAAAGAAGTTCTTAATTTTGACAAAATCTAATTTGTCAAACATTTATGGGTACTAATTTTGTATTTTATATAAGAAATCTCTTTCTACCACAAGATTATAAAATGCTTCTATATTAAACTCTTCTATTTTAAACATTTTTCCTTTTCAAATATAGATATTAATTTTTCTGGCATTTCACTATGTACATTATGAAGAAGCCAGCTTTATTTTCTTATGAATAATCAGGCTTCCCAGAACCATTCATGGGCTGACCCACCTTTTCCCACTCATGTGCAAGGCCAGTCCTGGGCTGCATTGAGCTTCCTAAGTAGTTTAGTCTCTCTGCATAAATACCTCCTTTTTTCAACTACAAGGCTTTATGTCACTTGATTACCTCACCTTTTTCTCCTTAAAATAACTTTTAGCTGCTATTGGTCATTTTGCTCTTCTCTATAAATTTTACAATCTGTTTTTGAAGCACACAAACTTGACTGAAAATTAAGGTGCAAGTAAACTGAGTCTATGTATCCATGTATCCTTTGAGGTTGTTAAAAATAGCAAATTCTGTTAAATTTGAGCAAAGACTATTGTCTTAGTTAGGGTTTCTGCTGCTTCTATGAAACACCAGGACCAAAAAGCAAGTTGGGGAGGAAAGGTTTTGTTTGGGTTACACTTCCATGTCTCTGTTCATCACTGAAGGAAGTCGGAACAGGAACTCAAACAGGGCAGGATCCTGGAGGCAGGAACTGATGCAAAGACCATGGAGAGCTGCTGCTTACTGGCTTGGTTCGCCATGGCTTGCTCGGTTTAGGTTCTTATAGAACCCAGAACTACCAGATCAGGGGTGACACCACTTGCCATGGGCTGGGCCCTCCCCCATTGGTCACTAGTTGAGAAAATGCCTTCCAGCTGGATCTCATGCACCAGAGGCTCCTTCCTCTCTGAAGACTCTAGCCTGTGTCAAACAAAGCCAGCCAGTACAACTGACTCGGGACAACCTGACACACAAACCTATCACTAGAATGCTATAACTCTTCCTTTCCATTCATCCCCAAAGGTCTCACATTGCTATCGTAATTGTTAAAGTCCCACAGTCTTTACAAATCCAAACACACTGAATTCCAGTCTTATTAAAATACCCAACCACTTTTAAAAGTTCAAGTCTTTCAGCTGTGGGCTCCTTTAAAAACCAAAATTAAATACTGTCTTCAAGAGGAAGAACCAGTGCTCCATCACAATCTGAACCAAGCAAAATCAAATTCCAACAGTGTAAATAACTCAATGTATATAAACTCCAATAGCATAAATAACTCAACAACCATCAACAACTCAAATATCTGGAATTCACTCACCATCTTCTGGACCCCTACAAAGGGCTTGGGTCACTTCTCTGGCTCTTCCCTCTGCAGCACACATGGCTTGTCTTCTAGGCTCCAGCTGTCTCCACTCCACAGCTGCTGCTCATGGTGGTCATCTCACGGTCCTAGCATTTCCAAAATGCTGGGGTCTTTTGGGGCAACTGAACGGCACTTTCACCGATAGCCTGTCATAAGCTCTCTTCATGGTATCAAGCCTCAACTTCTTTGCATGGCCTCTTCAGTTCTGGGCCTTCAACTGCCACTGAGGCTGCACCATCACCAATGGCCTCTCCTGTCTCTCGAAGTGCCAAGTTTCAGCTCTCCCCATGACCCCTTCGTGCCTTCAAAACCAGTACCACCTGGGTGACTCTTGCACATTACCAAGTCCTGCTGCCAGCCGAGGTACAACCTTGACTGCTTCTGGAACACAGCTTCTCTGTGCTCCCAGAAAATACTCTCCAGAAGATTTCACCTCTGTGATGCTGGTGTCTTATTTATCACATTCTAATTTCTTATCTCCAGCAGGCCAGCATCAAATATCCCAGCAAAACAAAGGTTTGTCTTGAGTAGTTCTGGCATCTTGTTCATCACAGCTAATTCTTCAGCCCCAGCTAGCCAGAACCATAGAATCTTTATTCAAAATAACAAATGGCCTCAATACAGTCTTTAAACTTCTTTCTGAAACTTCACAAGTCAGGTCTCCATCCTGCTCTCAACATTCTTATCTTGCAAGTTTCCATAGAACGTCCCACAGAGCTCTTTTTAACACTCAGTGGCTCTTTTAGCCCAAAGTTCCGAAGTCCCTCCACACTCCTCCCCAAAACATGATCAGATCTGTCTCAGCAATGCCCCACTGTGCTGTTACCAATTTGTCTAAGTTCCAGTTTCTCTTGCTGCTACAAAACACCATGACCAAAAAGCAAGTCAAGGAGGAAAGGGTTTACTTGGCTTACACTTCCACATTGCTGTCCATCACTGAAGGAAGTCAGAACAGGAAGCAATTCAAACAAGGCAGGATCCTAGAGGCAGGAGCTGGTGCAGAGACCATGGCTTGTTTTCTCTGGCTTGGTCAGCCTGCTTTCTTATAAAACCCAGGACCACGAGCTCAGGGATGGCACCACCCACCATGGGCTAAGCTCTCCCACCGTGATCACTAATTGAGAAAATGCCTTACAGCTGGATCTCATGGAGGCCTTTACTCAACTGAGGCTCCTTCCTCTCTGTTGAATCTAACTTGTATCGAGTTGATGCACAAAACCAGCCAGTACAACTGTGGCTCTAAGTATATGTTTACTAATTGCCTCTAAGTTAGTGTTTCTCAACTTTCCTAATGCTGAGACCCTTGAATACAGTTCCTTATGTTGTAGTGACCCCCAGACATAAAATCATCTCATTGCTACTTCATACCTAATTTTGTTACTGTTATGAATTGTAATATAAATTTATGACACACAGAATATCTAATATGTGACCCCAGTGAAGGGGTCATTTGACCCCCAAAGAAGTCACTACCCACAGGTTGAGAACTGCTCCTGAAGGGACCAGACCCTCACCCAGCCCCCTGCTTTAGCAGCCATGACAGGCTGCAGAAAAGACCCAGCAAGACAAAGGCCTTTGACTCAGCAACATGTGCTGAGCTCCCACCCTCCCTAATTACTGAGAATAAACCACTATATACCCTCCTTGTGGCAAGGAACGAATCAGAAGTTAGCTGGTGGACTCTGGATGTGCTTTATGGTAGCAGTGGTGTGTAGAGCTTAGCAACCACCTTGGTGGGCCTCCAGGCATAGCAACATTTCTGCAGCTGCAGTTGACCAATCAACACAGGACAGGCCGCCCAAGCCCAGAGGTGCACCAAGCCTGAGACTGTTGATATGCAACTATCAGACCCCATACACTCTCTTTTTTCTACCCCAATTATTCTCTGCCCCACTACTGTTCGAGGTACCCCCACCACCACCTGGTCCCCACCTGCTTCACCTGCAGTGTCGGATGGACAGGGGAACCAAGTTAACTTGTAAAATTAAAGACTCTTTGCTTTTGCATTGGACCAGGTCTCTTAGTGATTTGGGAGTTCAGAGTTTGGGCACCACACTCCTTCAGGTTGTCTATGCAAGGACCTGAAAAGTGTTTTCTCTCCTAACTTCCAGCAAGTCTCCTAGGAGTGAGTGTTAAACTGTTAATGGTGTGTCTGCATCTAATCTGATAATTACATGACCTTCCTTCATTCATTTATAGGATTGATTATGTTTTAATAAGTCTTTCAATGCACCATTATTGTCTTTCAGGGACAATACTCCTTCATGATGTTCTACTTTTCTAGACAATAAGTTTACAGCCAGGAATCAAATAGCCAACATCTTCACATTGACAAAGTTATATTTCCAGTGTGGGTGGACAGAGAAACTGGTACAAACAGACAGCTAGAGGTGTTATGCAATGCTAGGTATTGGCATTCAGGAAAAGACACATATAAAACCACTTCTAGTTTCTGGGAGATAACTGCCAATTAACTGAGATTACAAAAACATACCTTTCAAATGTATTGGAATAGGACATCATAGGAAAAAAAACATTGCATGTAACATTTGAATATGACATCATAGAAAAAAATTACACGCAACATAATAAATAGGATTTGTATTCTCCCTCTCTTCACCTCTCCCCTTCTCCCCTTCCTCCCTCTCTCCCTACTTCCTGCCTCCCTCCCATCCTTCTTTCTTCTGAGAGTAGGCTTCACTCTCTACAATCTAAATTGGTCTGAAACTCACTGTGAAGAAAGACAAAACCTCATGGAATTTCTCTGCCTCAGTCTCGCATGTGGAGCACATGCGACAGGCTCCACCACTGCACCTGCCCCACACTACGACCAGACTCAAGACTGGAGAGTGACAGCCTTGGTAACCTCATCATGGTAAAGGACACAGAGTAGGAAGCAGGCCTGTGACATACCCTATGATGGAGGAAATACTGAATTAGAATTCTTTAAGCTTCTTCTCTGGCTGCATGCTTCTTATGGTCTTCTTTGGACATTTTTCTTTATACTTTACAGTGTCTGTATAAGTAGTACTAAAGGGAATTTGTTGCATTAATTTCATGAAATCACCACAAAATAAAAAAAACCTAGAGGTTAGTTATGCACTCTTTTTTTTTAAGTACTCAGGAACAGGCCATCAGGACCCATCAATATTTATAAACAAGTTTATCCCCCTGGCACTAGCTATGAAATAAGTATCCCTGGGCTGCTCTGGCTGTGGCAGATAAACCTGGTATATCTTACTGTGCTGTAGCCCAAGATCCTGGGACTGCATACTAAAGGGGGCTAAAGGGGGCTAAAGGGGGCTAAAGGGGACATGAGTTCACAGCACAATGAGGGGTGCTCAAACACGTAGCACTCAGTGTAACAGAAACGGAAGCATTTCCAGCCAGAGATGCACCACCCATATGCGAAATTGAGAGAGGTGAGGGATGTTTCACTGGGAAAGGACTGCAAGACCTATGTGGACCAAAAAATGGATCCCAGTCATAGCTTCCTCTTTCTTTCTTTCTTTCTTTCTTTCTTTCTTTCTTTCTTTCTTTCTTCCTTCCTTCCTTCCTTTCTTTCTTTCTTTCTTTCTTTCTTTCTTTCTTTCTTTCTTTTTTAAGTGAATGACAGTGCCTCTTCGGGAGGTCCCATGCCTCAGGGAGCTAAGATGTCACTGAGGACATGTGAGGCCATCTGTGAAGAGATATACAACTTATTCTGTAAAATGTCAGTTTATGCTGAAGTGTGCCAAAATTTCCAGAAGAGTCTGCTTTGGAAGGAAGGACAAAGACAAAGACAGACTGACAGGATGTATTGAGAACCCAGAAAAAGCTGTGTTGTGGAAACAGGCTGGAATGTCTATGGAGTCCCCACAACATGTTCTCTGCAGGCCCAAGACCTAGGGTGTATCCATGAAGAGTGAGATTCAGTATATGTCCAAAGATCCAGAAGCCAGGAGAGCTGATGGTATAACTCCAGGTTAAGGCTAAAGACCTGAGAACTGCAGGGTCCCAGATTACAGCGGAATTCTGATGTCTGAGGGCAAAAACGAAATGACAGACCTTATAGCTTGGTGTTATGGAGTGATTCTCAGGTGTCCCTTCAAAACTTTTACATTGGAGGTTTGGACCCCAGTGAGGCAAAGGCCCTGATTTTATCAATCAATTGATCCATTAATGGATCGATAGCTTAGCAGATTATTGGGACGTGATTAAATCTATGAGGTAGACCTACTAGGAGGAAGTAGATCAATGGGTTCCTTGAAGAGGCTAAGTTGTAATTTTTCTCTCTCACACTCTCACTATCTTTCTGTCTCCCTCCGTTCTGACCACCATGAGGTGAGCAAATTTTTCAACAGGTTTTTGTCCACCAAGATGTTCATGATGTTCTACCTCACACACAGACCCAGGAAAATAAAGTTAACTCAACATTAACCCAGGGATCATTCCAATTTTTTTTTGTTGCTTGTTTTTTCTCGAGACAGGCTTTGTCTGTGTAATAGCCCCAGCTGTCCTGGTACTTTGTAGACCAGGCTGCCCTCGAACTTACAGAGATCCACCCGGCCCCACTCCTCTGAGTGCTGTGATTAAAACCATGTGCAAACTCCACACACACACACACACACACACACACACACACACACACACACACACTTATAAATGACACTCTCCCAGAGGTCTGGGCATCTCTTACTTAACCCAATCAAGTTGACACACAATAACTGTAACATCAACCTATATAGCCCATGAGCTGAGTGTCAAGTGCCTCTCAGAGAGACACCATCATGTAGGTAAACGTGGATCCTTTCCACAGTTGGCATTAGAAGAAGCACTATGGTTAGAGCTATTTGGGTGTGCAGTGAGGATTGCAGCATGAAGGGTAAAGTCAATGCATGCCAAGCTAAGCGAGGAAGAGAAAGGAGGGAGATGAACAGGCAAGCAGACCTAGATGTGATCTGCAAGGCAGCTCCCAAAAGCTCTGCTTGGGGTCTGTGCAAACCTGACATCACTTATTGGCCACTGAACTGCATGATTGCATCAGAAGTTTCCAGTAGATCCTACCTGAGTTTGAATAATCCCATCTTTACTTGTAGCAGCTGGGTGGCTTAGGTATGTTACTGAACCTTTGCTCTCTTCCTCTGTATTCTGACTTATGTGATCCAAGCTCACAGAGATGTGTGGAGAGTGTGTCTCAAAGCAATTTACATCCTTAGCTCAGCAGGGCGCTTAGCTAAGAAATAACAATTTAAAGGCTTAATCTGCAAATGACAGCTCATGTTTGTCATAGCTGCTGGAAGAAGGAAGACAACTGCTCTTGACAGGCATACAAAAGGTGTGGGGGGTGTCTGTAAAAAAAAACATGCAAGATGAGGTGGGACTTTAGAAAAGACTTCTGGGTCTAGAATCCAAAGGTTAGTTTTGTGTAACAAGACAATCAGTTTGCCCTTCACCTTCCCCTGGGCCTGGATTTCCTAGCAGCAGATGAGGCTTGAGAGAAATAAGGTACAGCCACTTCTGGGTAGGATCAGCGCCAATTGCAATATACTCTGTTCCACATTCAGGTCTTCGGAGTGAATAGAAGCTTATGACCCATGACATAGCCACCACCTCCAGATGCCTGTCTTAAATTTTAGAAGTTCTGAGTTGAGCTGGATAGAGTGACTTCTCTGGTATTTCATTCAACCACCTTGTAGCAAGACTAAACAAATATTTCCCAGCTCCATAAGTGCCACTCCCCTACTGCTGGGGAGTGTGAAGAACTGCCTTAGAATAAAGAGGCAGAGAAGAAACCTTGGGGCAACTGCTATTACTAGAACTGCTTAAATTGATTTATAGGGGACACTTAATGAGAGCAGAAATTGAAATTGCACTGGACTGAATTCAGAGTGGTAGGTTTTTATTAAGCAGCCAGAAGGAGTACAAGATACTTTCAAGAATAAATAAAGGATATAAACCCTGCCCTTAAGGAGCTTGAAATCTGATTAATTCATCCATGCTAATGACATGGTAAGAAAGCATGGGTATGTAAAGAACCCCACCCAGGTATCCCTCAGAAAGGGATAACCTGAAAGTCTACATTTATTAAAGGAGAAATTTTAGGTTGAAGTAATTTACTATTTCATTATCAGAGTGGTTTATGACCATTGTAGAAACAGAAAGAGAGAGAGAGAGAGAGAGAGAGAGAGAGAGAGAGAGAGAGAGACTACTTAGATACAGCCTTGGTTATATTTGTGGTACACATGCTATGACAACTTTTTCTAGTCGTCTAGGTATGTCTGTGTACAATATCCCTGCAGGTGCCATATCATTCACGGCCTTTGCACTACATACATTAGATTTTTTTTTTAGAAGATAGGTAATGTGGTGCTTTGAAAGATAATGGCCCCCAGAGGGTTATATATAGACTCAGTGGTGGTATACACCTTAAAACCCAGAAGGAAGTTGAAGCAGGATTGAGAGGTTGGGGACAGCCTCAGCTATGTAGAAAGATCATAACAATTTTTTATTTTTTTAATGACAAGGGACAAAAAGATATCCTATGTGTAAAACAACATTTATCCATTAAATGCTGGGAGAAGGAAGCAGTGCTGTTATAAATAGAGGAAGTCTGTTTAGTAGAATCACTGTTTTTATGTCTATACCCTCCTAATAAGTAGACATTCTAGACTCTATTAGATGAATGGTAGGATACTTTGACACCTTGTATTTTGCAGGAATCATATATAGCTTGATGTATCTGTTTTATCATTTTCCTTTAGTGTCTTGGATACCCTGTTAGCAAATATAGATAGAATTAAGATTCCTTTAAAAAAAAACATTTATTTATTGTGTTTGTGAGTATGAGAGCATGTGTGGTTGCCAGAGTGTCAAAGTCAGAGGACAACTGTGAGCTTCAGTTCTGTTTTACCCTGTGGGTTATGAGGATTAAACTCAGGTCATCAGCTTTGGCAGGAAGTGCCATTACTCTCTCAACCATCTCACCTACCTTTAGTTTCTTTCCTTTATTTTGTAAGATAATTAAAATCAGCCATCAAAATTCACTCTGTGCATCACTCAGATTTCACGGGTGTGCTCAACTGCCTGGTGTTTTTGGGTCTATTCTCTGATATTAGATATCTGACCATCAACATCATCCCCAGACCTCGCTAGAGTCAATAACACTTTCCTGACAGGCATCTTTGACAATGAGACAACATATTTCCATTTAGACTGTCTGTCATTTACCCAGTATTTTCCCTCAAAGGCATACTCCTTTTATCTTCTGATATTAACCATGTCCCACATCAGCACTTCTTTCACCCCAGTATTCTACTCTGGATCCTTCAGACAAAAGAGCTTCCTTTAAGAAAATCTTCTGGGTGATCAGTGATGCAAGAAAGTTGTCAGAAATTTTATATGAATATATATTAATGTAATACATATAATTATGTGTACATACAATTATATGTATGTATATTATTCTTAAAGCTGGAAATAGACCTTATTAGGAAGACCTGCCTCTTCAGGAAACTTAGCTGCTACTCATTCCTAACATAACTACTGTGAGCCATCTCTTCTTTTCCATAATTGATAGGTTTGCTCTTTAGTGTGGATTTGAGCCTGAGTACAATGGTCAAAGCCAGAAGAGTGTGAAATGTGTAAATCTTAGGCAGAGATCCTTTTTCCCATTACTTATTTATCAAACGAGCTAATACAGGATGGCAGCCTTGTGTGCTGTCTGTCTTCTTCCTGCAGTGTAAATAATCACCCCTATGTCCTACCTTGTTAACCTTTTCTGTTTATTTCTACTTCCTCGTGACTCCCTATTATACTCACCAGTTAATCACAAATATATGAAGAGATTCTTCTTTAATCTAGCGGTCTTCATTGCTTTGTGGCTCCATCAGGAGAGTGTCCAGTGACCCCCGGGGCAGGGCAAACCAAGACACCAGCATTGGCTGTACTTCTAAGGTGGGGAATGTGGAAGCAAATTAGCTATCTAAAAATAAACACCCATATTAATACTAATGTAATAGAGCCTGGACTTTTCCCATCACGAGATCGTTTATACTTAATGACAGAGACTGACCATGTCATGGGTGAGTCTCATAATCTCTCGTGAAGTGTGTTTTAAAAAGGGCTGATCCTGCCTTCCTTTATGGATGGGTAAATGGAAGTTAACACAACAGAGCAATAACCCTTTTGTGCAGTTTTGTCTTAATTTATTTCCAGTAATGATCAGAGAAAGGTGAAGCAATCGGCATTCAACATGTCACCGTCATGACTCAGTCCTGCCCTTTTTAACTCACAGAATTCTAGAAGCCTGAGTAAAACTATAGAGCATCAGAAAAAAAAAATGAGAGCAAAATCTTCTTTCCCCAAACTTTACTAGCAAGACAGTCTCTTTTAGCAACCAGACTTATACCATGCTTTTCCTGGTTCCTCCTAGTGTTCACAGAAAGCCTCTCCAGTTCTGGCCACACTCTTGTGTTACCATCTCAAACAGATACTTTGTTATTAGTCATGGTACCCTAAAGTAACAACGCTGCTAGAGAGAAGGGATTTGCTATGATCTTATATTGGCTTACGGGATACCCTCTAGGGAGTGCAACAATGCCTGTCTCACAGTAGAGATGCTGAGAATCTGGGAGTTGTCCAGTCTATGAGGCTGGCTGTCTCAGAGGTCCCGATCTAGCACTGGATGCCTAAACCACCCCTGTTGAGATGCTGGTCTTCATTCTGCATTGGTAACCTGAAGAATCCAGTTCTAATATCAGTGATGGATGCTGTGACAACAGGACAGATGGATAGACCCGATGGACAGATGGACTTGCCATCAGAAGTGAGGGCGAGTGGGCAAAGACATGCATGTAATATAAATCTGTAAAACAAACGAAACAGAAAAGCACGTGAAGAGACTATATAATTCCAAAATTTAAGATAGCTAACATTAATATTATTCTTGCCTTTTGAGTAGGCACACTTGTACATATAATTGTAGGGAGTGAGTGACATTATGGGCACAACCATATCAAGGACCCCAATGCCTCAAACCTATGGCAATTGCAAAACCTTCCCAGGGAAATGCTTGGAGGGCTGGCAAAGCCTTCCTTGAGTCTGAGAATGAATGTTGACAGTGTGTGCAGAAAATGCCCACCACAGCTTCCTCCCTCGATGTTCACAACCTGAAGACTGCTCTCCTACTGAGACTGCTTCTACTGAGATGAGCTAAAGCTGCCTCCTTGTCCAGCTGTATAGAATAAGGCAGCCTCCTTGCTTATCCATCCGTATGTGTAGCCCCACCTTCTTCTCAGCTGTATGCAGTTACCTCACCCCCCTGGGCAACTCTATACAGTAAACATGCTGAGCTCCAGGGAGCTGCAGCCTCCATCTGAGAGCCCAGACCACCAATTCCCAGCATTTTATGTCCATTTGTCTTTTCTCCATTTATTTGCCATACCAGTCAAGTCAGTATTGAATACATGTAGAACGTGGCATGTAATTAAGCTGGACTCCAATGATGTTACATAAAACCTGTTGTTTTTGTGCATTGAATTCATGTGATATTGTATGACACCGACTGCTTCTATAAATTGGATTCATGTGACTATAATAGCCTCTGCTTAATAAGTTCTGTCCCCTCTCACTTTATTATAAACACTTCTCCAGACCTTGAAATAATTTCTTACCACCAAGAAGACAGTATAATTTTTAGACTACTAAATCTTTCTTTAAATGTGAATAGTGGCCATAGAATTATAAACTTTCTCTTCACACTTTAGAAAATACTTCCAATGAATTAATCTGCTACACACCGAGACACACATATAGACATGCACACACACAGACATACAGACACACACAGATACAGACCAACAGACATACATACACATATGACATACACATACACAGACACCCACACAGAGAGACAGACAGGCACACACAGACACATAGACACATTCCTATTTTCTCTCTCTTCATACTTAATATTTCTTTTAAAATCCCTATTTTTCATTTTTGTAATTTATTTTTATTTAAATTAGAAACAAGCTTCTTTTACATGTCAATCTCACCTCCCTCTCCTCCTCCCCTGCCCCCCACTAACATGCCCCATCCCTATTTTTCTAATTGTGTTTAGAAAGTTAAGTAAACACACTGTCAGAGTCCTTCCTGATGTTGGATTGGTAAAGCTACAGAGGGTCATGGTGCATGGTCCAACCCATGGAACAGCCTGTCTGGGTTCATTGCCTAAGTTACCGTGGTATCTCCTAAAAAGCATTTTTATTAAAGCCCACAATATAGTTGAAGCCTTAAATAGAGGTAGCTGTTCAATTCAGAAGTAATAAAAGGTCAATCTGTTTCACATCTGTCTGTTAAAAAAAATTAAACACTGCCAAGTATCATTTCTCTCTAGGTCTTTTCCTTTTCTTCTCTCCTGTCCATGTTGCCACACAGACTTAGTTGCTAAAATTGCAGCAAATAGGTTTTTCCCTAAGTCTACACTTTTTCATTGTTGACAGGAAAGTGTAAATGAAAGTCTGTTGATGCTTGGCGGTGCAGAAGCCACCTCTGAACTCACTCTCCGGCAGGACCACAGCTGCTGTTCACCCACCTTTGAATTGGCTCAATATACCTTGTCTCTTTGGGAGGATGCTATAGGCTTGCCTCATTTGTCTGTGGTAACAAGGTTTTTCTTCCTATTTTTGTTTCCTTTCCTTCTTTCTTTTTGGGAAAGAGAAGAAGTGGAGATGGGGGAAAAGAAGCAAAATGGAAAAAAATAATAATTTGAAATCCTTGCAAGATCTAGCCAGCCATATACAGCATTGTTTCTGACTGGACTGGGTTGCTTTTGAGCTGTGAATGCTTGTGAATCTCTTGCCTCCCAAGTGGTATAGTTCCTGAAAGAAGAATTCGCTTTTAAACATGTGGACAATCCCAGTATGCGTCTCCCTTCATCTCAGTGAGACAACCTGACTTAATCAAGAGTATTCTACTCACTCAAATTTTCTTAGATTATTTCATTAAAAGACTACATATGTCATCATTTAATTCTGTTTTGCATGAAGAAAACATAAACCTGAATCACTAAAATTGAAAATGCACTTAGTCCATCAACTCAGCCTAATATCTCAGTTTTAGAAGCAGAGATTAAATTTGTCAAAGATTTACAAAGTCTATCATAAGTCAATCTGTGACAAGAATAAATCTATGAGATGCGTGATCACTTCAAGCTATGACCTAAAGCCATCACAGCACATTCTGTGCACTCTAATTCTCAAGGTAGAATCAAGGAGCAGTGAGTTATTTTATTCACCATGTTTCTCATTGTTGGTAGCAACATTTTCTCATTAAGGCATGCTAGTTACAATGACAAATCAAATAGTTATCAGGTGATTTTCTGCTTTGTGACTCCCAGATCTTAGCTAGGGTGCCTTGCCCTTGGGGTACACATGAGATGGATGGAATGTTTGCACTCACACTTTGCAAAAAGTCTGTATTTCATAAGAACTATGCAAATTTCCAGAGAAATTCACCTACAATTTCCATGTTAGAGAATTAGTTCTATTTGAGTTTTTCCAACTGCACTCCTGTTCTATTGCATACAGGGCAGTCACTTCTCCATTTAGGACAATTTTTCTTTCTCTTCCTATTTATAAAATGTTGGCGACTCCACAGTTTACCATCCAAAACTCCTCTTTTCTATTGGCCCTATTTCTATATGGTCTATCCAGTATGTGTCCTTAAACACTAGACATATGTTGGAGCTGGAGAGGTAGCACAGTGGTTAGGGTATGCCCTTCCCGACAATCAAAGTTAAATTCCCAGCATCCATTCCAGGCAGCTCACAATTGCCTATAACTCTACCTGCTGAGGATCTGGTGGTTTTGTCCTACTTGGGCACCTGCACACACATGCACATGCATACACATACACACACACACACACACACACACACACACACACACACACACACACACACCAGAAATATTCACATTATTGAAAAACTACAAATATGTCTATTCAAATACAATCTATAACTTAATATATCAGTTTTATGTGATGCCATAACAAATTCCCACAAATTTGTTGGCTTAAAACCACAGAAAGTATTTCATCACAGCTCAAAGTCCATATCCCTGGACTTAATAACAGGATATGGATATTCATTAAGACTAGTATACACCCACACCACAGGGACATTTGATCAGCTATGTTCATCACAGCATTATTCATAGTAGCCAGAACCTGGAAACAACCTCGATGCCCCTCAACCAAAGAATGGATAAGGAAAATGTGGTACATTTACACTGTGGAGTACTGATGGGGAATGTACTGTGTGTGTTTATCTTATTGATTGTTCAATAAAATACTGTTTAGCCAATGAGACAGCAAGTTAGATGGGACTAGGAGTCAAAGAGGATTCTGGGAAATGTAGTAGATAAGTGGTGATCCAGGCAGGAAGTTACATAGCAAGGAGACTCATATCTAAGCGAGGAAACAGGAAGTGGCCCCTTTTTCCCATTCACCTCCTCCAGCTGCAGGATGTGAGCCACCGGCAAGGAGGGATGCGAAGATAAGTCTTATAACATATATAGATTTATGATAATTAAGACTGAGCTAGCAGATGAGAAGTCCTAGTCGCTGGCCAAGCAGCTTTGAACTTAATACAAGTTTCTGTGTATTCATTTGGGTCTAACTCGGGCGGGCGGCTGGTGTAAAGCTCACAAGTGGCGGTGGGGCTCAGGCAGCTTTTGGCAGAAAGATTTATCGTAACAGAGTACTACTCAGCAGTAAAAAAAAACAATGACATCTTGAAATTTACAGGCAAATAGACAGAACAACAACAACAACAACAAAAACATTCTGAGTGAGGTAATCCAGACCCAGAAAGACAAATATAATATGTAGTCACTCATATGTGGATATCAGACATAAAGCAAAGGACAACCAGCCTGCAAGTCACAACCCCAGAGAACCTAGGTAACAAAGAAGACTCTGAGAGAGACATACATGGAGCCATCTAGGAAGGGGAAAAAGACAAGATCACCTTGTAAATTGGGATCGTGGCGTCAGGGAGGAGGGTGAAAGGGGAGAGGGGAGGAGGGATGGAGAATGGAGAAAATGTATAGCTCAATAAAACCACAAAATAAAGATTAAACTAAAAAAAAGACTAGTATACAGAGCCCTTTATTCTCTTCTAGAATATTAGTGCTGTGGAATAATCACCATTGGACACAGTTGACTTACAGGAACAATGTGCCTTTGGGTAGCTAATTTCAAACTCAACTTTTCTGAGTTCTTCCTTTATGCAGTTCTCAACCCCAAACTTTCTGTGGAAACCTCCCAATCAAACCTTCATTTCTTAAAATGTAAGAAACTCATGTGAAGACAGCAGACTCAATTACATAATTTGTGAGACCATGAACAAAGCTAATGGGCAGGGCCTATGTTAAAATGACTAAGAATGTTGTCAACCCAACACACCTAGACATACCTAGGAAGAGATCATCCTAACTGAGGAATTGCCTTCATCACACTGGCCTGTAGGAGTGTCTGTGGATCATCTTCTTGATTGTTAACTAACAGAAGAGGGCCAGACCATGTGTGCCATGCTTCTCCTGAGCAGGTGGTCCTGGGTTGTAAAAGAAAGCTATTGGAACAAGCCAGGGGACACATGACAGTTAGTAGCATTCCTCTACAGTTTTGGCTTCAGTTCCCACCTCCAGATTTTTGCCTTGTCTGCCTTTGAATGTGGGCTGTAATCTGTAAGGTAAGAACGAATGCTTTCCCCTTTCAGTTGTTCCTGGCCACTGTTGTATTACAGCAACAGAAAAGAAACTGGAACATTCATTGGTACCAGAAGTGGGATGTGAACCCATGTGGATATGAATCCACTGGGTCTGGAGAAAACTTGCTCGAATATAGAGACAGTGGTAGGTGAGCATTAAGATGATTTCTAAATATTCTGAGCAGGGCCCTTACTTTTACTTATGTGGCATCAGGACACAGTACATGAATGTCACACCTGCATAATATGATGTTGAAAGAACAGTCCTTCAGTATTGATTCTCTGGTGACATTTTTTTAAAAAAAAACTTATTTTAAAATAATTATACTCTCATCACACCTTGAAAAATATAACAGAAAGGTCTCCCTGTAAACTTCACCTTCTGTTTATTTAATTGGATTTAAAAAAATAATCACAAGTTAGGAGGACAATTATTCTGGCTGTTTAGTTCTGGCACATGAAAACAGGTGAGCTGATTCTAGTTCCCATAACACATAAGACTTGAGAGGTTGCCCTTTAGTGATGTTCTGTGATGTCCTTTCTTTGTATTTCTAGAATATTATTTCTAGAACAATCTCCCATGATTAAAGCATATGTCAGAAAACATCACCCTTTCATGCTTGCTTCTCTCTGTCCACTTCCCTCTGTTCACCAATACATTAACTGTGAGAGGCAAGGGAATGTCTGCTTTGTTTTTAAACAGTCTCAAGACCCTGGCAAGTATCAGGAACATGGGAGACATTGAATAAATATGTACACATAGAAGCTGGAGAGAGGTACAACTTGTGTTGTTGCCGTACTTGACAGAATCAATTTAAGGCAGGGAAGATTTATTGTAGCTCACAGTTGGAGGGTATGGTCCTTCACTGGGGATGGAGGGGGGTCATGGTAGCAGGGCTTTGAGGCAGCTGGGTTCATTCCATCCTTACAGAGCAGAGAATGATGACTGTATGTGCTCAGCTCACTTTTACCTCTTTATTGAGCTCTGAACTCCAGCCCATGGAATGACGCTGCCCACGTCTGTTTTCTGGCATGTCTTCCTACTAATCTAGACAACATCCCACCATCACAACCAGAGGTTTGTTTCCATGGTGATTTTAAATCTCCTCAAGTTGACAATCAAGTTTGACCCTGACACAAGCAAACAAACACAATGAGGTGACTGAGCAGCTAAGGGGTGATAAAATTATCCCCCATTTATTAATAATTTGACTTAACTGAAGCCCAGATTTGGAGGCCTTTTTCATGCTGCATACTTGGTAAGGTTAAATCAAATTTATGTTAGCAGTTTTTACTTCACAAACAAAAAGTAGGGAATAAATGGAATCTGGGTGAAGCAGGGGACATTATTTTGCAAGAACCGGGTTGCATGATCTGTTTTTTTTTTTTTTTTTTTTTTTTTAAGAAGTCTTCAGTTTGGAGGTGGTGAGATGGAGAGGTGAGGTAAAGGTGCTAGTTACCAAGCCTGATGACCCTAGTTCAACTCCCAGGACCCAAGAGATGGAAGAAGAAAAGGAACTCCTCTAATGTCTAAATGTGTGCTCCACTCACACACACAATAAATAAATGTAATACAAGAGAAATCTGATGTAAAGATTCTTGGTGCAGGTTGGGGGAAATAGGTAAGAAAGGATCTACAAGTCTTTTAGTGGCTTAAAATTTATTAAAAATCCAATAAAAAGGCTGTTTTGAGGCTTGTAGACTAATGTAATAGCTGGGAAGGGGAGAAGATTGCTAACCATGAAGTAGGCTAACTTCTCTTTCTTGTAAAAAAAATGCCAGGGAGCTATTTTTATTTATTCTCAAGGTGAATTTATAATCCTTATCTACTTATCATCCCAAACAGACCCGTCATCTCACTTTGAACAAGGCCCAGGAGATCAATATCAGGCTGAGCCCCGACCCTAGTGAAGGATGGAGAACCACTCAAAGCAAAGAAAAATCACAGTTGTGGTTGCTAGAGGGCGTTGCCAGGGCTTTTTGTCTCCAGGTCAGAGCAGTTTTGGATAATCATGTAACTATCCTCATATGACTCCAAGCACAGCAAATCTGGGTTTTTTAAAAATTGATTGTTGCTTTGACTTTTTAGAACTATTCATTTAGAAAACCCGGAACAAGACCCTGTAGTTAGAAACTTAAGCGAATCAGACAATTGGATAAATACACACACAAAGAACAGGACCCACTGGGAACTAAAACGGCTACATTTTGTAACACTATAATTTATAACTTGCATAGCTACAAAAGGGACATGAGATTCTAAATTATCCCCTTCTTTTCTTTTTTAAACCACAGTACATAAGTCATGTCTTCACAGAGAAGCCAGCAAAATACTAATGGTATTTCTTCCTTCCTAAGGAAGGTCTGTGCAAGATTGCCTGTGACCTGCTGCCCCTTGCACTGATTCGGGTATTGTGAGCTGCTTGGTTAAGGGCTCTTGCCACTCCCAGCCATTCATGGTCCTTCATTTCAGGCTGTATGATCAGCGTGATGTTTTTGTGGGAACCAAGCCACCCAATTGCTGATTGCTGAGTCCCTGAACCACCCTCGGCTCTTGCAGCCTCCCAGTTAATGACAGCTATGCTGAGCTTCCCAGACTGCCCCAAAGTGTCCTTGAAGGATTCTGTTGGCTGCAGTTTTCCAGCCTCTGTACTGGTGTGGGTGGACTTGCCAATTGCCTGTCTTCATATTTGTTGATTGCTAGGCATGGGCTTGCCTCATACTGTCTTTTCCTCTATGGAGCTTTGGATTGGCGAGAACAAAGTATTCGGGGTTCACACTGGGCTGAGTTTCAGAGGGTGATTTGGAAATCTGTTGCAACACAAGACAACAGTTTTCTTCAGAAAACAAAGGTAATAAATGCTAGCTAACTCTTCAAGACAGTCTTTCAAAGGCCAGGCTGTAACCATGTGGCAGTAATGAAGATATCCAGAAGAGACATCCATTCCCCTCTGGCTAGCAGACGAGTAGAGCAATGGTTCCCTCACAAAAATGGGTTTTTGCTGAGAATCTCTTGCTGGGAAAAGAGAAACTCGGAGCCTGGTGCCAGCCAGAAAGAGAGTTTGACTCTGGGAAAGAGATTTCTCACCATTCTAACAGTTTGCCAGATTATCTTGTTGAGAGACTGGTGCAGAGACAATGATGGGCCAGTAATGACTGTGACACACCACATCCAGGACAGCATGACTATGCGCACCTTTGGCTTTACTTAAAAGAACCCTGCCGGAACACAGACTGGGAGAGGCAGGGCCTCTGTTCTTCTCCATGACTCTGTGATCTGACCACATTGAATAAATCCCTCCTCCTCCTCTTCCTCCTCCTCCTCCTCCTCCTCCTCCTCCTCCTCCTGCTTCTTCTATTAGTCATGCCTTTAATTGGCTATTTAGGAATAAGCATCCAAGCCTCAGTTACTAGGGTTGCCAGAGCCCATGTTCTGACCCTAACAACCCTGATAATGAAGTGGTATAGATGAAATATCACAGAACGTGAAATGAAAAAGAAAACATTTGTAGGATATGGTTAGAAATGAATCTCAAGCTAAGTGTGTTAGATTTGTGGTCATAGTATATGCACTAATGACAGCCAGGTGAAAAGCCTAAGCGGGTCTGGGGCTAAACTTTCAACCCGCAATTCCAAATGCCCGTGTAGACATGACACAAAAGTCTAGTGCTTTGGGGACAATACAGCAATTGCCAGCAGCTGGAGGAAATGAGGGCTCATGACACCAATAGGAATGACAGAGGCAGAGCCTGGGGCAGAGACCAGTTCTACACCTGCTGGTAGATGGTTCTGGGTCCTGAAAGTGTGGCAGAGGTTTGGGGAGAGGCTCACCCCTACCTTGTACCTTCTAGAAAGAAAGTGCATTCCACTCTAGCAGAAGTGCATTCCAGTCTACTAAAGTGCTCCCTCACCAGAGCCTGTTAATGCACAAGATTCTCTGTGTTTTCCTGATCCTTAAAATGATCCCAATAAGCTGGGTAGTGGTGGCATCCGTCTTTAATTCCAGTACTGGTGAGGCAGAGACAGGAAGATCTCTGCGAGTTTGAGGCCAGCCTGGTCTACAAAGCTATACAGAGAAGCCCTGTCTCAAAAAAATAAAACAAACAAACAAACAAAATGTTTCCAACCAATCCTTATCATGTAGATTGCTAGGTCTTCTTGTGGGACTTACCAAATCACAACCTTGTAACCAAGAGAATAACCAAACAGCAGATAGATGTTGGCGGAAATGGTGACAATAGCCTACATCATATGAAGAGGGGACCTGTCAATCATCTGGGTATTACACATCACGTTAGGAAATCCATAGAGCACCACAGCATATCAGAAGGACAAAGAGTAGAGTGTAGACATGGGCTGGAGTTGGTAGGTATTGGGGAGAGATGCAAGAAAGTTCTAGCCTGGCCCCACACACAGACAAGGAGGAAGGGTTCATTTCTTCACTTCTTTGTTCAGTGAACAAGTGTAGTTGGTTTTTGTATTCTCTATTCTTGGGGCAGGGGGAGCTCCCAAGTAAATACATGGAGACTTAGTCTTTCTTATGAATGCCTGACCTTAGCTTGGCTTATTTATAGCCAGCTTTTGTTAACTTAAATTATCCCATCTACCTTTTGCCTCTGGGCTTTTATCTTTCTCTATTCTATATACCTTTCTTTACTTCTTACACCATGGTTTGTTGTGTAGCAGAGTGGCTGGGCCCTGGTGTCCTCCTCTCCTCCTTTCCTCCTCCTCCATTTTCTACTCTTCTCCTAGTTATTCTGTCTGCATGTCAGTCCCACCTATCCTATCTCTTGCCTTGCTATTGGACATTCAGCTCTTTATTAGACCAATCAGGTATTTCAGGGCAGGCAAAATAACACAGCTTCACAGAGTTGAACAAATGCAACAGAAAGAATGCAACACATCTTTGCATCATTAAACAGATATTACACAGCATAAAAAAAGTAACATCTTTTAGCTAATATTCTACAACAATCATGCTACAAGTTTTGTATGGTACATATTCAATGGGGTGTTCTTCTATGAGTTAATGTAGGCATTGAGGGGAAAAAGACCCAGCTCCATTCACCCACAACATTCTGAGGGGTTCTTTTAGTTTTTTAGGGACCTTGATTCAGGTCAAACAAGGAGTAGTAGTTTAGATGCAGAAAGGAGTTTCAGATCAGGGAGTATGAAGCAAAGTTGGAGAGTTTATTAGAAATTTAGTATTGGCTATAAAAGTGGGGGCTCAGGAGAAATGGAGGTGATCATATGTAAAGACTCAGAAGTATGGGTGTGGCTTTCTCTAAGCAAGAGCTGATGAGAGTAGACCATATCCAAGTATGAATATGGATTCCTCAAAGTTAGCTATCTTAGCATTAGCATTTTAGTGGTGATTATGTCACACAAAGGGTGCTCAGAACAGCCCTCCTTTTCTTTCTTATGATAAATGAGCCTATAAGGTGGCTGATTCTGGAGAGTTCTTGGGTCTTGTAAGATAGATGCCATCTGCTTAAATTTTTATTTTTATTTTATTTTTTTGACAGAGTCTCCTACGTCAGTGGTTCTCAACATTCTTAATGTTGTGATCCTTTAATACAGTTCTTCATGTTGTGGTGACACCAATCATAAAATCATTTTGTTGCTACTTTATAACTGTAATTTTTCTATTTTGTGAATTGTAATATAAACATCTGATAAGCAAGATATAGAATCTGCAACCTCCATGGGGGTCATGACCCACAGGTTGAAAACCACTGCACTATATAGCCCTGGCTGACCTGGAACTCACTACATAGATAAGTGGGTCTCAAACTCATAGAGTTTCCCTGCCTCTTTCAACTGTAGGTATAAAAGGCCATGTCATCGGATGTATTTAAATCCACAGAGACCCAGGTGGGAACTTCTTTGTTCTAGAAAATAATCTTTTGAGTTCTTCCAGTCATGGTTTGGAAGGCCTGATTGCTACCCCATTCCTTGAAATGCCTGGCTTGGTGCTAGGTTAAAGAAAGGAAGGCAGTGGGTTAGTTTTTCTAGAGTGTTACCACAAGGCAGAGCAGATGTCCCTAAAGACCTTGCCATACTTAAGTTTGCTTTCTATCGTTGCCTTGCCTCCTCGGATTGTGTTGAATCTAACCTGCTGAAAACTAGACATTGGCATAAAGGACTAGAACCTGAGGTATAGACCCTTAGGTGTCAAGTTTTATGCTAGCTTTATGTTAGTTTTAGCTGTCATGTGTTAAATATTTGCAGTGTGAATGCATGTGTAAAGGTTTCAGATTACTGTGGTTTTTTTTCTTCCCTGGTTTTAGTGCCTCCTCTTAGGTTCTCCTAGAGATATGGTACTCTATACATCTGAAATCTAAGTTTTTTAAAAAATTAAAATACAGTTACATTATCTCCCTCCTTCCTTTCTTTCCTCCTACCCTTCCCATGTCCACCCTTCCCTCTGTTTCAAATCCACATCTTCCTCTTCAATAGGACACACACAAACAAGTGCACCCCGCTGGGTCTATTCCCCAGTGCCTGGGTGTCCATGTTTCTAGGGCTGACCACTTGGTAGTAGATAACCAGTCAGGTGACACATCCCTGGGGAAACAAAGTTCCCTCTGTCAACAGCTGTTAGCTGCTTGCAGCTCTTCATCTAGGGCAGGGGTATCAAGATTTCCCCATCTATGTAGGGCCATCAACTATTGTTGGAACTGTTCAAGTCTTGTTTGGATTTGAGATTTATTATTTATTATATTTCAGTCCCATGGTGAGGGAAAGCAAAGATGTTCTATCATCTAAATAAATCTCCATGTTTTGGTGGCCTAGTTTCCCTGCACCTTGACCTTTTCCAAGTCTCTCTCTCTCTCTCTCTCTCTCTCTCTCTCTCTCTCTCTCTCTCTCGATAGGAACGGGGAGAGAGAGAGCTGAAGTGAAACACATTGCCTTGCTCAGGTGGGACAAGGATCTGGCAAAATTTCCCCCAAGAAGTCTTTGTTCTGGAGAACATTCCTGATCCTTCAGCAGGCTCCCACCCCACCTCCTACCCCTCACTTCAGAACTAGGAGGGGATCTTTTTCTTCACTTCACCATAACCCGGAGGCTCATACAGCTGTGTCCACCCCCAGTCTTCTGCTTTAGAAGTCTCCAGTCTCACCTTAGCCCACACCCAGTCCCGGTAGAGCATCCATGTTGCTATCTAATCATTCCTTCTAGATTATGGTTCTTGATGCTTTTGCTCCAGGTGAGTAGACTGTAGCTGAGACTCCCTGGATTTACCCTTCTCTCGAGATTGCAGGGTTTGATTTCCTTCTGTCACTCATCTTCAGGATCCAGGAAAGTCACTGACTCATGGTTGGTCTTACTGTTGTTGAGGATGGTGAAAGGTTCAGGCATTATGCTGGCCTGGCCCTGTTACCTGGCAGAAAACACTCAGGCAGTACCCTGGTCAGCCCAGCGTTCCATGGTAACTAAGTCTGCATGCAGGTGTAAAGGACCCCTTTAAAAGACAGATCCCTGCCCCTTTACTCTTCTTGCCTTCCCCTCTCTCCTTGCTCTCTCACTCTCTGTCTCTCTTACTTTCCTGTCTCTCTCCTCTCCAGCTCTTGCTCTCCTGCCTTGTAATAAACTGGTTAATGTACTCTCTATAGTTCGTGTTTCATAGCGCTAGTTTCCATCTAGCATTTGCTTTTCTAATTTTTAAACTTTTACAAAATAATGACAGATGGGGGTGATAATATCCACACATCCTTACCCATCAGAGGTGAAAACAGAGGCCTGTATCAGTTGCCTTTAAAAGCTCTGTATGCTGATACATAGCCAGGAGTCCTTCCTATATTATGAGGCCCCTGTGTGAATTAGAAATAGTACCACAGGCAGGTGTATCTCTGCCACCTACTAGGCTCTTATTCCTTTTGTTATAACTAATCTGTAGTGATTGTGTATTTGATCTTGGGAATAGCCAAGCAATAAATCTACGCTGGCTCATGTTATCTACAAAAATTCTTTGTAAGTGAAGAAAAACAAAACAAAGAAAACCAAAACCCAAGCATAGAGAAATTCCATAATGAATCCGGAGTCATACAGCTACTAAATTGTGTCATTAGATTTTGACCCAGGTAATGTGACTCTCTATTCATTGTGTGAACTCTGCTCTCTGAACGAGTTTCAGTGGCATGTTTGTAAAAATGGTTCATGTTGAGATAAAGCCAGAGAAAATTTGGCACATATTCACAGTAAAATGAGTCAAGAGAATACAGGATAGACATATTCATAGAAAAAGTGTCTTTCTTGAAATTGTGTATTGTTTAGCAGAGGTGACAGGCAAAGTCTTAGCTAGCTGTTTTTCAATCAGGAAACCCTGGTCATCAATGATATTTCCCATTAACCAACTTAGAACCCAGCCTTCTGTGTGGTGTTTTTCTTATGTTATCTTGTTCATATATTAGAATAAATTATAAACATTAAAACTGTTTCAAATATTCTGAATTTGATAAACTTCTTACATGTAACTCAACCCATATTAGCCAAAAATTTAATTCAATCAGCAGTTTTCCCAGTATGATAGCCATAAATCATTTTGAATGACTTTCCTAAATGTTTAAACTGTGAAGCTGTGTTGCAAATGGGAAATGTTATGAGTTAATAAATATTCTGCTTTTAACTAAATGTTTAGAAAGCCATAAAGTTAGTTAAAGTTTCTGTATCAGCACATAGCAACATAGCATTGACTGATTACATAGCATAATCGTCTTTTCCATCTTTTAATGACAGTGTTATTGAGAAGTCATGTTGCTATTATAGCAACCCTGACAGAATTCAAAATTCAAGACTAGGATTTCAACAACTATCTTCAATGTGGAAATTGATTTTATTAAATATCTTCTCAGAAAGCTACCTTGAAATGCAATACATTGTCAAAACTAAAATCCCCTCACAGGGAACAATTTTCACTTCACCATCCTGCAGCAAGTCACGGTAAAGCAGGCACCCAATCAGAAGTCAGCATGTCTATGTGTTTCGAGGATATGGCCCTAACTGATTGCCAAAGTGCTGTTCATGAAATGGACTAATAATGGTACAAATACAATCGCTTCTTGCATTTAGTTTATGGAATCCTAAAGGGCTTTCTCACATCCAAAGCATCCTTGGAGCTTCAAGAACAGCTAAGTGACAATCTGCTCCCATGACTTCATCATCCAAAGGAGTCCTCTCTGCATAATGTAAAAATATATTCCTCCATCACGACCTAATGCAACAGAGTGATTTGCAATATGACGATTACCACTGTGATTTGATTCATTAGTTCTCAGTAACAGTGAGTTAATCAGCTCATTAAGCAAGAATTGTGCAGAAGAGCTCAACCAGGGGAACCTGTTAAGGACCACTAAATTCTGTGTGTGGAGGGGGAGGGAAAGAGAAATAGGTTAAATGCCTGAGGAGTCCAGTATGGTGGTTTATCAAGTAGGACAAAAGTGTTCGTTACTGCACACCACAAGCTACATAAATTTTGCAGATCTGTGCCTTTACTATTAAAAGAGGAAGTGACCACTGAAAGGATAAAAAAGGATAGTTCTGTTCATCTTGCTTTTCTGTGTTTTAACTGTTTTGTCATTAGGGAGCAGGAGGACATTCTGGTCTTGAACCTCATACTTCAGCCACACTGACTAATTTGTGTTGTTCCTATAACATAGAACCCAATTATGCCTGCAGACATTCAAAATCTCAAGAACTAAGTTTAAGTATGACTTGAGATTTTTTCCCCCAAGCAAATTGTTTTATCTTGAAATAGGCAAACTAAATGTCGATGAGTCTTGAGCAAATTAAAATGCTCTTAACAATAATAAAAGCTTAGGACTTCTGAGGTTACAAAGGAAGTTAGTAAGTAAGACTTACTTTAATCCTCAAAGAACCTGGAAGACTGTTACTGTTATCTAAATTTAGACACAAGAAGCTGTAGCTCAAATTAAGTGACTTGATGGATTGCAAAGTGTGTGTTGAGTTCTGATGGCTAAGCCCAGGCTCTTTCTACTGAGGCATCTGGGTCCTCCTAGTAGCTGGCAGCATTTCTGTGAGGTTAACTTCTTATTGTTAAAGAAAAAAAAAGCATCAATGCCACTTGATAAGGATAACAACAGAGACTCATTCAAGGCAGTTTCTCATAGCAGTGAATTGGGCTGGACTCCAAACACAATAAGAAGTTGGGATTTATAGCCAAGGAGGGGTGTGAGGCCATCGAAAGGGAAAGTGCTAAGAGGAATGGAAATTGCCATCCTTATCTAGCAGGATTTTTGCAGATGCTGAGCTATGGTGAACTATCCCAAGGGTGGTGAAGAATGCCTGCTGAACTGACTCTGCAGAATTCTTGATAAACCTGGAGTGAGTGAGCCAAAGCCACAGTTCAGATTGAAGGCTGGTCAGGGAGAGGACTCAGAGGAACCTGGCTGGAGTTAAGTCAAAGAGAAAGAAACCCTGTGATCCTTCCTCTGAAGAGCATGCTGATCAGAAGCTAGCTGTATCCCCATGGAATGTCCCGTCCCTCCAGGAGAATGAGACTCTCAGCATAAAGATGAGAGAGATCTTATTAGTGCTTAAAAGGAAGTGATAGAAAGTCAAAATGCAAGGAAGGCTTTTGTGAAGGCTTACTTTTGGAAAAACAACTATGTCCCAAGCCTTTCAATTCACTATTGGTCATCTTCCCAGATCAAGCAAAATAAATAACGGGGCAAGTTCAATGACTAGAGCCATCAGAAGGGGCTGGAATTAGTCCAGTAGAATTCTGAGGCCAGCATCTTCCACCATCCAGGGGGCAATGTCTTGCAAAGCATGATAAGCATTGACGTTATTTTCCTTTGGAACCAGGGGAGAATTTCCTCTAATTGCTGCCCCATGCCTATGGACATCCAGTCTACATTCCCCGATTCACCTGGCTGCTTTGGTCTGTTAAGTGGCTGAAGGACAGACATTGAAAATAAGCTCTGGTCTGTATGCAAAAGACAATATTGATAGATTTTGAATAAGCCCACCCTATTACATAAGCATTCACTTAACTTCAGCTTCTCATGCATGGACTATTTTGATCACCATTCACTCACATTTGCTAATGCTGAGGCCCATTATATGTTCTGCTTTATGTCAACCAGCTAATATCAGTGAAAACCATCTCAGAAATTACAGGTAAGCAAGGCAGTCTGTTAACTGGTAGTGGTGCATAGTATTTTAATATCTGTTTTAAACAGACAGTGATACATTTACTGAATACATTCAAATTATGTTTTATAAAGGAATTACAAAGCATGCCTTTTACACAAATAAAACGAGAAAAGGAATATCTTTATTAGAAAAGTTAACCTACCAATATTGGTAAGCAGTATGTTACTGTAATTTCTGTTTTGGAAGTCGTGGCATGTCTAACTTTCTTGTCTTTAGAAATTTTGCAATGAGGGGCTTGATCCTTGACTATATTATTGTAGGTAAGTTGTATTTGAGGCCACAGTTAAAGTTAAAATTTCTTAAGATCTTTGTATTTCTATTTTCCACTTTAAGGTAGTCCTTCTTTTATTGTGTTATATTTCTTCTTCTATCTTATATTTTGCTCCCTTTGACTCTTGACCAAAGGGTCTATTTTTTTTCTTTGTAATTATGCCTTAGAGGGATAGCCCATAAAGAAACTGAGTTTTTTTTTTTTTTTTTCATCCTGTTCCAGGGAGGCCATGGACTGCTGCATTCCCTGATCTGGCATGTGAATCTTGGAGAGTCACTGAGCTCAGGAGTATATGGTTTTAAAGACAGTCAATGTAGGTTATAAATCTATAATCTCTTTTGCTTACAAGCTGGTGGATGGATCAAAAAACATAAACATCAGAGCTGGAGAGCTGACTCAGTGGTTAAGAGCACTGGATGCTCTTCCAGAGGATCTGGGTTCAATTCTCAACAGCTTCAGAGCAGCTCACAGCCACTTGTAACTCCAGTTCCAGGGGATTTGATGCTCTTTTGTGGTCTCTGTGGGCACCAGGCACACATGGTGTGCAGGTATACATACAGGTGAAACATTTATTCACATAAAATAATAAAAAATATTTTCCTAAATGAACTATTATAATATTTTTCCATTCTGGGCTAAGCTATGAGCCTGAAGGCATGTAGGTAGTGAGATGGTTTGCCCTCATGAGTCAGGGGAAGAAGGGGTTAAATGACCTGGAATGAAAGGGGTCTCAGTTATTTTCTTTGGAGCCTGGAGTGTAGTTCAGTTGGTATAATGCTTACTAGTTTCTGTATGGCCCTGATGAGAAAGTTCTGAAATTCAAGCAGGAAGATCAAAAGTTCAAGGCTGTTATCAACCACATGATTGAGGCCAGATTCATGAGACCCTAACTAAAAATAAATAGATAAATAACTCTTGAAACCCAATTTCATAGCCTAAATGAAATTAATGGAAAAGTTTGTAATCCAAGTCTTGCTCCGGCAGACTCAGGAGAGGGGCTCTTGTTTGCAAGGCACATGCTCACTCACCTGACAGCATGGGATCTATCTAGTTTGATACTATCTGATATAGTTCTTACACTTTGGAAATTAGAATTGGACAAGGAAAGCTTACAGGCCTGTTTCATCTGAACTGACAAAGAGCACAATATATCATGTTTTATTATTCAGAATGTCTGCATCAATCCACCTAAACAAAGATTCCAGTGCCAGAAACATGAGTGTGAATACCAAGGACAGACTGTCCGAATGAAGGGTTCAAACTTTAGCAGGGAGATTCAGGAAAAATGTCAGTTTGGAGAGAGATTTTCAAAAACAACACATTGGTAAGTCAACATGTTAAGCAAAATAGAACAGATGCAAAAGGACATTGTGTTTTGTCTCATATATAGAACCTATTTTTAAATTTGTGCCATGTATGAGGGTGTATGGGGGTAGGGGTCATGAACTAGGAAAATAGTGTTCTAAGTTGGGGTTTCTGTTGTTGTGATGAAACACCATGACCAAAAGCAAGTTGGGGAGGAAAGAGTTTATTCGGCATACACTTCCACAGCGCTGTTCATTGTCAAAGGAAGTCAGGACAGGAACTCAAACAGGGCAGGAAAATGGAGACAGGAGCTGAAGCAAACATGGAGGGGTGCTTCTTACTAGCTTGCTCCTCGTGGCTTACTTAATCTGCTTTCTTATAAAACCCAGGATCACCTGCCCAGGGATGGAACCACCCACAGTGGGCTGGGCCCTACCACATCAATCACTAATTAAGAAAATGCTCTGGAGGCTTGCCTACAGGCCAATCTTACGGAGGCATTTTCCCAGTAAGTCATCCTCCAGATGACTGTAGATCGTGTAAAACTGACATAAAACTATCCAGTAACAGTAACAAATGAAACTAAGAAGAGACTTGAAGGAGTGGGAAGTGGGGGGTATTGAAAGGCATGTGACAGGAAATTGGAAGAAGGGTTATTGGGGGTAGGAAGAGAACCAGTGTGAGACAGGCAGGAGTACAGAGGGCAGCAGTGGAGGGAGGATGACTAAACAAAGCATGTATGAAAGCACCATACCACAGTGCATTCCGTTGCACGCTAATTCAAAAAATTGTTTAAAAGTAAATATGGTTTAAAATACAATCAATTATTGATATGGAAATTTGGCAAAAGTCAGCTAGAGGAAGAATTCTCATTTAGAAGGGTTTACAGGATAGGGTGATTGAAATTAATAATCAGTAAAAATGCTACTAACTTTTGGTGTAGGGCTTGATGTCGAATATTGAGGGTACTCAGAAGCAGGGAACTCTATGATGACCCATTTGGATTCCTTCAGGCTTTGGTAAAACCAGGCTTTATGTAACATCTTATAGTTTGGTCAATTGACTACTTAGTGTAAAGTTTTCAGCAGCTAAACACAACCAAAACAAAATCTTGGATTCATCATAGTTCATTGTGCTTCTCCATCTAGGAAAAATTAGATAATAAGAAAAATAGCTGAGATCAAAGAGTTTTTAAAATCCCAGCTTTTAGGCTTCACATTACACTTTTCCAAATCCTTAAAAGAGCATTTCATTTTATATCTAGTTATGTTCATCTGCAGCCAACAAATTTTCCCAATGCACTTTGAATAATTTTCAATAAAAGAAAAATATTAGTGAGGACCTTGCTAAATACAAGTCACAGAAAATGAAACTGAAGTTAGTTCATGCAATGGAATTCCACATCCCAGTTGGCACATTGTAACCCATCCTCCATCTCTTATTCAGCTATCAGGTATTTGACTTGCTCTTCAGGGTTTGAGTTTTTATGAAAACCACTCTCATAAATGGGTTCTCTCTGATCCAAAGACAGAGGAAGTAAGAGTTAGCAGTTTGGGGCTGGAGAGATGGCTCAGTAGTTAAGAGCACTCACTGGCTGTCCTTCTAGAGGTCCTGAGCAACAATTCCCAGCAACCACGTGGTGGCTCACAACCATCTGTAATGAGATATGGTGCTTGCAGGCATATATGCAGACAGAAATATATATATATTTGAAATAAATCTTGAAAATAAAAATAAAGGATTGAATCATATCTTCTGTGACTTTAGAAGTATCAAGCTGAGACATGCTCAATAGTCCCAGTGACCATAAGACTTAACAGGTCCCCAGAGAATCTGGTGAGTAGTCACCAGAAGGCTATTAGCTAATGTAGTTTCAATTCCTTAGGTTCCAGCAATAGCAAATGGATTGGTGAAGAGGATGATGGTTGGTTCATATGAAAAAAAGAAAAAAAGAAAAAAAAGAATAGTTGTTTCCAGGCAGGCACACCAACAGTTACAAGTAATTGGCTTTGGTTGAGTGTTTGTTGCCAAGATACTATGATTCTGTGATGGGACAGCAAAACATTAAATGTCATTAAAGTTATAAATTCATCTATTAATTTATAACTACAAACTCCTTGATCATATGGACTTGGCTCTCTTGTGTATTCTACCACTTTAGGTAACTCTTGGCTGTAATAGCTACCCAATAAAGTTTCTTTAATGGGGGTGGGTTTTTTTTACCAATTATAAAAATGACAAATCTATGGGGAAGAAATCTGAACTTGAGTTGGCAGCAAGATATCTATAGAGAAATATATTTATGGCAAGGGGTCACATGGAGTCAGAACTTGGTGTCTTTGATCATTTTCCACGGAACACAAAGTCCTTCACAAACTCTGAGAGGAAATAAGCTTGGGAAATAATGATTGCTGCCCCCATCTCTTGTTGATGTTCAGGAATTATTACCACAGTAAAACTCCAGGAATCCCAAGAGTAATTAACACTGCTTTATTTTGTGGTGAATGTTTCCCAAATTTATGTGTGGGAAAATTTGTCACAAGATTCATTTTGGGAGGCCACGAATTAAAATTTTACACAGCAGAAACATGAAAAATAAGGAACTGCTTGGCTTAGGTGGGAATGGAAGAGTCTGTAGATACATTAGGCCATTGAAGGGAATCTTTAAAATGGTATAGATACACGGCAGCAGGGAATTGCTAAAATTCAGTATTGAAGTAATGCCTACCACAGAACTAAAGTTATAAATATCTACATTAAATTGTATGCAACAGTTTATGGAATGTGATAGATGTATTATTGGTGCTAATGCATATCCATTTTCTGATTTTAGTTTTTTTATTAAAAATAAATAAGTAGATGTTTGCATATGAGGAAAAATCTTTGAAGTTGTTCCATAAGAGTAACCAATGAGAGGGGGCTTATGACTAAGTATTCATTTTCTTTTAAAACTCATGTGTGTGAACACGCACCTATGCATACATGCATTTCTATTTCCCTGTTACTAGAAGGGTATTGATTTTATAAAATAATTTCTTGCAGACATTTTAATTTTCTTCAAACTTACACGCTATTAAGTGCTACTTTCTGTGCTTTTCCCCTTCCTAATTTGAACATAAGCCGGTGCACTTTTAACACCATGCACAATTTCAAACTCATACGCCTTTATTCTTTTTCTCAAAAATAAAAATACTTCTAGGTTCTACAGAAGTCAAAAAGAAAGGCTCGTAGGCAGAGCACTTCAAACGATCTTCAACCGATTCATATTTCAGCTGCTTCAGTCCCAGATTTCAATGAAGCACATGAATCAGGGCAACTTGACATTAACATCAGTCCAATAGAGATGTCAAAAGTATAGGGTGCAATTAGGAGCTGGGAAAAAAATAACAGAGTGAGGGGTACTATCAAATCACAACAGAGATTATAAAAGCACTTGACACTAGCCACCTAATGAAGCTGATTGAACAATTCAATGGCTTTTATTTCAGGCATATAGAGTAGGATTGGGAAGGCACCTCCACAGGCAATAGCGAGAGAATCCTTGATGGAATGCCTTCAAAGGGAGCACTCCTCAGTCTGCTGAAATGGAATAAAACTGTCACATTTTGGGGCCCATGGTAGACTCTCCTTGTGCATTAACAAGCCCCGGCTGCAGGGGGCAGAAAGATAGGATGTTTACATTTGGATATGTGAAGCAAGGTTGTTTCTTCAATGCCAGGTTCCAGAGACAAAGGAAACACCTCTGTCTCAGTCTCATTTTTTTCTCTGCATTCAGTGTTGTGTATGATATATATATATTATATATATATATATATATATATATATATGTGTGTGTGTGTGTGTGTGTGTGTGTGTGTGTGTGTGTGTGTGTGTGTGCTTCTTGGGCCAGAGAGATCCAAACAGACATTAGATTAAAAATTATCTCGTATTATTTCCAAAGGAAAAGAAAATGGCCAAAGTTCCGGGAGCAGGCAGTACTGCGAAAGCCTGTTCTTACCCAGAGGTCTTGCAGATGCTGCTAAATGTTGAATGGAAGTTTTATCCTTTGATACATTCTTGTGAAAAACTTTAAGCATACAGAAAATATGGAAGAATGATACAATGATTGCTTATATATTCATCTACCAGAGTCAATAATTTGGCTCAAGTTTTATCATACATTGTTTATTTATATACATATTTAACATCTATGTTTTTGGAACTACTTGGAGGTGGGTTACATGAACGCTAATACTGCATTTCTAAAAATCTATCCTGCACATACCTCTAAAAAGAAAAATAGGATTCTCTTATATGAACAAGTGAACATGATCAGACCATTCTTGATAGGAGGAAAACCCCAGACAACAGTAATCCTGCCCATAGAAGATTGGCCAATCAATCTTCCACTGCCAGGCTTTAAAAATATCTCCTAAAGCCTATCTTTTAAAATGAGGGTCCACGCAGAGCTTGTTGTCTATATTTTTTGTTATTTATTTTAATTGATAATAGAACTCTATAGCTTTAACATCTGGTTATGTGTTACTGAAAAACATAACAAATGATATCCTAGAATAAGAAGTGAAAATAGATAAAATGTTTATCTTATTACACACACACACACACACACACACACACGCACGCACACACACACACACACACACACAAATGACTGGGGCCTTAAGGAATTCCAGAATATGGATGTTAAACTTATGTGACCTATCAAGAGCAATGCAACATCTTCAGAATCATCATATTTTGAAATGAAATAGCATATTCTGAGACAGCCCAGTCATATACCATCAAAACTTCCCTGAGTCTTTACACTATTATTTAATATCAATTCTCTTAATTTAGTCTTCTCTTACCTTTCAGTAACTCAAATTGAAGTGTCACTTTTCTACTAAAAACTCTCTGACATATCCAGGTGTCAACTCTTATATTCAAATTATGAATTCCTTCACTTGTACACTGAATTGTATTTCTCTCTTATAGTCCAATCTGTCTTATTCTTTAGTATTGTATTAGGGTTCTCTAAAGGGACGAAACTGACAGAATACATAATATATTCGATTTGTTCATTTATTAGCTTGACTTACACAATATAGTATGGGTAGCCCAATGAAGGCTATCTCACACTAGAGAATTTGAATCCAGTAGTTACTCAGCCCCCATGGCTCGAAATCTCGGCAGTCCCATAACATCATCTAACATCATAGATGAGTTTGCCATCAAAAGTGAAAGCAAAGAGGCAAAAAATGAAGTTTCCTTCTCCAGTGAGTTCTCCTTCCTTTTATGTGAGCTGCCACCAGAAGGTACCACCCATATTTAGAGTGGGTTGCCCCACTTCAAATATTTTGATCAAAAACTCTTCTCACAGGAATACCCAGGAGCTTGTGTTTCAGTTGATTTCAAATTCAGTCAAGTTGACAACAAAGATTATTGTGATATTTTTCTATCACACATGAGGATGACGTTCGTGTCTTCTAGTATTTTTTGTAATTCCCAAGAACTAGTATAGAGAAGGCCAAGGGAGGGAGAAATGAAGGAAAGGAGGAAGGGAGAGAGAGAGAGAAAAGAGAGGAGAGGAGAGGGGAGAAGAGAGGAGAGGAGAGGGGAGGGGAGAGAAAAGGAGGGGAGGGGAGGGGATGAGAGGAGAAGAGAGGAGAGGTGAAAGGGAATGAGTTAGGGAGGAGGGAAGTAGAAATCCATGTCTTTACTAAAATAAATAAGACTTCTTAAATTGTAATCACATGATGCTAAGTCCTGCAACACAAATGTGTTGTTTTTTACTTCCTATTCTAGGACATAATTTGAGGTATTTTTTCCAATAATGTGTGTGAGCACGTGTGTGCATGTGCATACACACATACACACTGCACTCACGCACACACATTCCTATGACTAAGATGGGGCCTCAAGTGTCTGAGAAGGGGTTTATAACAAATTGAGAAGACTGTTTCTAACAGATCAGTCATTTTAAAGATACAACTTTTCCTGAATATCTCCTGCATTTAAACACATAATTTCACAGCTACTATTAGAGTACAGTCATTTTTACGACATTTAAGTGTCAGCCACTACACTGTTTTTTCATTAAAGGATTAGCTGCTACATGTATTGAAAATGTAAACATTGGTACAAAGGGGTATGTCCCCAGTCCATTTAACAAACACAGTATGGAACATTCATATGTGTGTTGTGTGTGTGTGTGTACATAAGTGTATGTGTGTGTGAGTGAGTATGTATGTGAGTGACTGCATGTGTTTCTATGTGTGTGTGTGTGCATGTGTATGTGAGTGTGTGAGTGACTGCATGTGTGGGGGGGTGTGAGTGTGCATTGTGTGAGCATGTGTGTGAGTGTGTGTAATGTGTGTGTGTGCATATGTGTGAATGTGTATGAGTGACTGCATGTGTGTGTGTGAGCATGTGTGTGTGTGTGTGTGTGTGTGTGTGTGTGTGTGTGTGTGTGTGTGTGTGTGCATGCGCACATATGTGCGTGCGCATGTGTACACCAGAGATCAGTCTTGCCTGTCACTTCTCCTCTCCTCAGGAGCCATCCACCTTGTTTGTTGGGACAATGTCTCACTGCCATACAAATTACCCATTAGGCTATGCTAGGTGCCCAGTGAACCCTCCAACACTTCCCTGTCTCCCCTTCCCACACACAGCAATGACAAATGCCCACCACCACTCCTGACTTTTTACACGGGCTCCAGGGATCATATTTAGGTTGTCAGGGTTGTATTGAAAACACTCTACGGACTGATCCTGTCTCCTCAGCTCATGCTGGATTTCTAACTCCAAACTCAGACTCTGCATCAGGAAGTATCAAGAAAGAATGAAGACAAGTCACCCTCCATGACAGCTGCATGTCATGAGGACAAGATGGGGGGTGGTGGTCTGTCATAGTTGTAAATATTGTCTATGTCTCCTGAGTTTCTCATTTCAGTGTTGTTACAAAACACTTCAAACAGATTTCTGGAACAGGGAGTGAAAATAAATAAGACATTTGTCTTTGGGAGTTCAGAGTCATACAATTACAACTTAAGAGGTCCTACTTACTGGATTTAAAACAACTTTCTGCCCCCCTCCTCCCCTCCCTCTCTCCCTCATTCTCTCCTTTCTTCTCTCCTTCCCCTACTCCCTCCCTTTCTTCCTTTGTTTATATTGTTAACAGTACTTGGCTTTCCCCAGACTTTGATTTTGCCAAGAAAAGTGTTACATTGTATCAGTATTTCTAATGCAATTTCTATAGATATGATTAGTTCTTTGAATATAATGAATCCATTTTCTCAATACTGTGGGCTAAACAATGTGACTGTCCTCCCTGATTTATCACCCTATAGATTTACCAAGCTACTTGAAACTGGAATTCAGGAAATTTGCTCATTTTGCAATATCCTCATTCAACCATAGTTCTGAGAATGGTTTGAGACAGGGTGTGTCTGTCATCATTGGTAAATTACAGAAATAATATGATTATGTGCTGCATATTGGGGTGGATTGAACAAGAATGGCCCCCAGATGCTCATATATTTGAATCCTTAGTCACCAGGGAATGGAACTATTTGAAAAGATTAGAAGGATTAGGAGGTATAGCCTTGGAGTACCTGTAGCCTTGTGGGAGGAAGTGTGTCATGGGGGAGCAATTGAGGTTTCTTAAGCTCCTGCCTGGCCCATCTCTCTCTCTCTCTCTCTCTCTCTCTCTCTCTCTCTCTCTCTCTCTCTCTCTCTCTCTCTCTCTCTCTCTGCCTGCAGATTAGGATGTAAAGCTCTCTGATCCAGAGACTGCCTGTATGCCACCATGCTCTCTGCCAGTGAAGACAATGGACTAAACCTCTGAAAATGTAAGTGAGCCTCCACTTACATGCTTTCCTTTGTAAGTATTGCAGTGGCCAAGGTATCATCAACAGAACAGCTACAAAGACACATATCATGAGTCTACATGCACATATATGCACACATGTATGACTGGTGTACACTATGGTTTTTTCATGACCTTTAGTTCGAAGGTGGAATAGTCCTGGGTTGGAGAATTTGGATTTGGCTGGCACACAGATTTGGGTTTGAATTTGGTGTCTACCTGTCAGTTAATACTGGGCCTCTGTGCACATGGCTAAACTTCTAAGCCTCAGGTTCTTGGTGTTCATCATAGGATAAAATGGGGAACTGTGATAACCACACAAAGCATAACACCTGACATGTTATGTTATCACTCAATGTGAATGGTCCTGTGATGTCTGTACCTCGTGTGACATGCTGTGCTATGTATGGAGAGGCTTCGGGGCTCCAAGTCTCTGTTTCCTTATTGTTCAGAAGGGAGGGGACCTCTTCTCTCGTGGGAAGAATAATGTGTGCATAATTTGAAGGTACCTTTGCAGTTCACATTGCTTAAAAGCAGCTTGACCTTGCACTTGGGCAACAAGAGAAGCAAACTCTGAGGTTTTCACAGCTGAGTGACAAGTCTGCAACTTAAAAGACCCTGATTTACAAACATCAATTACTCAGAAGAACAAGGGTGTTAAAGCTGTGACTCTAGAGAGGACCAGTATGCCCCAAGTACCCACTCTGCAAACCCCATAAGCTCACAAGAATTTTCAGGTTTTCTGGGATCCCACCAGAACAGTGGCTCACCAAACACAGGTGACCAGTACATGAAGTCAGCTGTTGCTCTGGGGTCCAGGACTTCACATTTTAATAGAAGTCAAAAATAAACTGTAATATTTACATTTACCAAAAGCTGTATCTTTAAAATGATTGTATCTGTAAAACGAACCCACCTTGGTGTTCATGTTAGGATCATAGATTACTAATATGCAGCCTTAAGGTCTTTCCATATATCTCTCCTACTACCTCTAGCTAACCTGGGGAGAAATGTAGATAGACCCTAGGACCCTAAAGCTTTACACCTTATAGCACTTTCTAGATGGGCTCTGTGAGCCTCAAGGCCCCATTCCTTTTTTCTTTTTAAAATTATGCCTCCACATTTTGCAGCATGTTGCATGGGGCCAACAGATTTTAGGAACTTAAAACATCTGGGTGCCGTGGTATACCCTGGGAAGGAAGAGACTGGCAGAAGCAATGGCTCACTAGGCACCTAGCCTAGACTACTTAGCCAGATCCAGGACAGGGAGAGACCAGGCCTCAATAACAGCAGTAGACAGTGACTGAGAAACAACACTTAAGGTTGTTCTCTGGCCTTCATATGCATGTGTGTGCATCTGTGCACGCATGTATGCGCCCTCGAGTGCGTGTGTGCATGGGCGCTCACACACACACACACACACACACACACACACACACACACACACACACACAAGAACTTACTAATCCTGTGAGATAAATGACTAAACATAATGTCCTCAAAGACCTTTCATGAATTATTTAAATTCTGTTTATATGACACATTGATTCCTTTTGCCACAATTATCTAAGAAACCACCAATTTAGTAGGCTGACTACATAATAGATTTATGCAATTTCACATCAAGAATTCACATAAATACTATTCAGGAGAAAAGTCATCTCTTGAACATTTTCCCTTGAGTCAAAACCATCCATAAACCCTTTTTCCCTTGGCTACCAGGAAGCTCGGAGGTGTATTAAATACTCATTTGTAGTAATCGATTCCCTGCTAAACCAGATCTTTCCTCGACCCTCTTCCCCCACCACAGTTTAAGTTGCTCTGTTTGCTTGTTAGTTGTGTCACTTAAGGAAAATATTTTATGGAAGCAGGCAACAGAGAAATCATTAGTAACCAATTACAAAGTAAAATAAACAGCAGTTTGCTTTAGGACCAACATACTCCGGAGGCTTCATCCATTTGGTAATTAGTATCCAGCAGGTTTTAGCACCCATTTGCCACCTGTTCTGTCGTCTTAACTTTGTACTCCAGAACACGGCTCAGCATTGGTGATTTCAATAAAGAATTCTGTTTCTATTGTCCCGGTGAGCTAAGGGCTTAGGGTGCAGGGACAGATGAGAAAAAGTACAGAATACGAACCCTGACTACATGGAGGCTCCTTACTGCCTCTTAGGGAAATATGGAAGATGCTGCAGAAAACAATTCTTGTAGAATCCTGCTCAGTGTTATCAGTTTAAGGGTGCTACAGAAGAAAATGACACAGAGATGGGGGTTATTCGCCAGCTGGTGAAGTCAGAGGTTCTGAGTTCGGATCCTCATCATCCACGTAAATGTTCAGGTGTAGTGGCCTGCACATAACACCAGCACAGGAGGTCAGAGCTTGCTGGTTAACAGGTCTGGCCAATCCATTAACATTGAGTTCAGTGAGAGACAAGGTCCCAAAATATAAGTCAGACAGTGATCTCTGACCTCTACATGCACAGGCACAGGCACAGGTACACATAATACAGGCATACAATTTCAAATGCACAAGTGCACGCACCACACACACACCAAAAAGAGTGAAAGAAAGACAAAAGGTAAAGAGAAAAGGAAAAAGTGCTACAAGCAATATGGTTTAGAGTATTAACAACATATTGTCTCTCGGTTCTGGAGATGGGAACCTGGAAACTAAGGTGTTGGCACCTTGAGGAAGGATTCATCCCAGTCTTGTTTTATTAGGTCCTAATCACTCTGGAAATCCTTGACCTCTATTGCTACTTGGCGCTGTCCCCATGCTTTATATCTCTATGTGTTCTTTCTAATTCTTCAAAGGACAACAGTCATATTGGGTTAAGTAGGTGTACCCTGTCCCATCTGACCCCATCTCAACTGACATATTAATAGCTCTTACAAAACCTCTACTTCCAAATAAGGTCACATCCTGGGGTGTTGGGCTTTTAAACCACAGCAAATCTTCTGAGAGAGAATCCCTTTCTTTCCTGTCTCCTCCTCTTTGACCATGCTTGGTTTTACACTCATTGTGTTGCCATCATTCTGTTGTACAAGGAGCTTCATTTTAGCCCTTGGTTAATTTTTCATTTAATATATTCAGCTCATGGTTACCACCCTACACCTCCTCCCAGAGACTCCTCACCTCCCTACCCTTCCAATCCCATGCCTTCTTTCTCTCTCTCTTAAGAAAACAGACAAACTAAATAAAAAAGTAACTAAATTAACAAAGAAACAAAGAGAGAGCATACAAAACACATACAGGCACACAGTCAGACAGTCACACACACACACACACACACACACACACACACACACACACACACACACACACACCTACCTCTCAAAAAGTCACAGAATCTGAAGCTATATACAAGCAAAGACGAATAAGTTTAAAAAAATAAAATAAAATACCCAAACAAAGCAATATGAGATCAAAAAAAAAAAAACTTCAAAAGTACCTTTGAGCTTGTTTTCTGATGGCTGTCACCTGCTGGACATTGGGCCCAGGGTGTCCTTGCATGTTAGGTTTTCATCAGCTTTGTGTGATGTGAAATTTGTAAAGCTCTTTTCAGGATAAGGGTACCCTTTCCTTGTGTTCTTATCTCCCATTCCTGTCACAAGCCTATGCGATAGATTTTGCCAGCCTTATATGTATAGGGCCCCTGAAATAAAGAGAAAACACACACCCGAATCCCCCCACACACTAATAGTATGTGTGCAATAAAAGGGCCATCAAATGCTATCGCTGCATCTGCAGTGTGTATGGATTTGAAACAAGACTTTTCCTTATCTCTCTTTCTTAATGGAATCTGTTTTAAAGTAGTCTTGGCTGATTTCCTTTTAGGGATAAAATGCTCACTAACATAATCAGCTCCATTTTCTGCACTGATCAGGACAAAGGGAACCTTGAAGTTGCTCTTTATCTCTTCCCACGCTATATCTGAGAAGTATCAGAGATTTGAACCATCTCTCACTCCTCTCCCCAAAATGAAAATACAGAAATTGGCTCACTATATTTTACCATTGGGACATTTAGCTTATTTTAATTGTGAGGACCTTTCTCAGATATGTTTTGTTTTGTTTTTTGTTGTTGTTAGTCATACTCACAGTTGTCATCAATGAACATGTCGTTGGCTGTTAGCTGTGCGTTATTTTGCTCAGCTATCACTGAGTAAATGATCACAAATGGGTACTTTCACATAAAATAAGTTCATACAGAGAAGTTTATGAACTAAAGTATATACTTGAGACCAAGCAGCAGAAAGAATATTTACCTCATTAGATAAGAATCAGAAGCTAAAAGGGGACTAAATCATTCTGGACCTTGTATTTAATACTTGTTTTAGCTCAGGTTATTTATACAACCATAGCTCAGATCTTCATCGTTTTGTGTGAATGCATGCTTCTAACCACCTCCTGTTTTCCTTCTTTGTTCCTCTTGAAACTACCCTCAAGTGTGGGGAGACTGCCCCATCAGAAAAGTTCTTGCCTCTGGAGTTTGGGGACCAGGGCTCTGATCTCCAGAGCCCATATCAACTCCTGAGCTCTATCGTACTCACTTTTAACACAAATATTTAAAGACAGAGATATGAAGATCTATCTGTAAGCTCATTGGCTAGACAATCTAGACTTAATGACTAGTCCCAGGCCAATGAGACATCTATGACATTCCTGAGGATGATACCTGAGGTTGTCTACTTCTATCTACACACTGCATGAAAATGCACCACTTGCACCCCTCACACCACACAGACACACACACACACACACACAGACACACACACACACACACACACACACACACACACACACACTCTCTCTCTCTCTCTCTCTCTCTCTCTCTCATGAAATCACTAAGGCCAGAGTAATAAAAAAATGACTAATCTACAGTGTATCAGTTTATAGTTCACGCAGCACCCCAACATCCACAATACTGTCTAGAGGATACTACTGGTCTTGGGATGTTGGGTTATACACAAGTTTCAAGAATGTAATAGGTCCTTCTACCTTTGCCATTCCATGCTACCTTACTCATAAATCCTGCAAGGCTCTCTGGTACTTACATAAATCAGAACCTTTAAAACCTTCACAACCCCACTCACCTCAGAGAGCTGTGTCTCCTGTGTTCTTGAATATCAACCAGCCCCCTTCACTGACAGCACACAAAGCTATCTGGACAAATATCCCTTTCCTGACATTACCCATTTCCATCCTTTCATCTTGTCATACTCTTTAGAACCTTAGTCCTCTAAAGTGTGGGTTATTTTTAATGCCTCATACTGTTATCAAACTGAATGGAGGAGTTAGCAAAATATTAACAACCATAAAAGGTTCCTGAACATGCAACGAGCAAAGATTATTTCAAAACTCAATGTCTAGTGAATCAGAACTGTTGCTGGCAGAAGTCATCCACATTGTGTTGTGTGATTTCCCTGGAGCCTGGGTTCTGAACACACACCACACCCGCTCTGTGCTATGCATTCTGTCATGCCATGCATCCCCAACAAATGGTTCCTGAACCCAGACTCAGATTCAAGAAGTCTGTATGCTGTGAATTTCAGTGCCTCTGCTGTTATGTATACATTCTCTGCTCTTTCAGAAACATAACGATTTAATTACAGAAAACAATGTCTTACTATTTTCCTAATATTATTTCTCAGCACACAAGTGTTAAGTTAGTATTTCTTTGGGTTGTATTATAGTGTAATGTTTAATTTTAAAGATTCCTGTTTGAGTTGCTGACAGGAGTTTCATAAACATTTTATTAAGTGAATTTTATCTTAAGTTCAGCTTAGAATTTCTAAAACAGATTCTACATGTGCTACATGTCTATGCAAAGTGACGTTCTCAGCACTTACATCAATAAAATCAAAATATCTATCAGCTCTGAAACAATGAAGACTCTCCTGCATCCTGCAATATTCAATACTCAGCCAAGTTGCAAATATTTATGTAAGAATAAACAAACATACCCATCTTAATAGCATACAAATTTGCCTTCATCTTTAACAGATGGTAAATATGCTTGATTGCCAAAGAATTGTTTTTAAATAAATTTCCTTGTGGTTTATTATCAATAAATGTTTGCTTTATATACTTATGTTATATACCTATAAATCTTGTAGAAGAATTCTCAAGAGAAAAGGGACAGTGCTCTGTGACAACTGGATCCCACAATGACATCTTTTTATTGCTTTTCCCTCTGTTAAAACTTTATTCCAGGCTGTTCAGCATTATACACGTCTTATTGTTATTTTCCAACAGATCAGGTATCTTTGAAAGACCTTGCCTGATATATCTTTTCTTAATAGAACCTCTAAACATTATTCTCCTTGGTATACATACTGTAAATATCCACATTTGACTGATAATAATTATAGATCTAAATTCCTTAACCTTTTTAGTACCAGCATGTATGTGGACGTCCTGTAAGATTAAAACATTAAACTGTAAATCATAATGAGTCTAAATTAATATTTATAATCTATTACATCATGCAAAATCTGCACTAACACTTTAAAAATACTAAATACTCATGTATTTTTGATTCTATATTTTATATCCTTCTTAAGGAGAAAACATGTATGGATTTGCACAGCATACAGAATTTGGTTTTGAAATTTTTATGTGGAAGAGAACTGTCATCTTTGACTTTTCTAGTTTGACATAATGGTACATCTTCCAGAATCATTCATGTTCAGGAGCCTGGTTTCTGCTGGTTCTGTGTATTGTTTGTGAACCCTCTGAGTACTCAGACAGCTCCATGGAGAACTGCTGGACTTTATAAAGGCAAGCAGTAGATGCCCTCTTTATTGATGCATTTGAGGAGCAGGGAAAAAAATGCTTTTAAGTGGAGTGACCTCAATACATAGTTCTTTGAGCACTAAGGGTGGGGGGATGTTAATTCCTACACAAAGCTTCATTAAATGGGTGCTTGGTAAAAAAGGGTAATAAAAGAATGGTGATCCCATTAGATTCGGGGGAATGCCATACAACGATGCCTCAGACAGCGCTGTTGGTCCTGCTTCATCAATAAAGCAGCTAAGTTGCCCAGTTGAATGTGGCTTCTCTCCCGGACTCTAACTGGTGGTTTAGTGATGTTAGACCATTAGCCAATGGCTGAGTAGCTTTATGGGATTTCTGCACTGTTGCTGCTACAAAAGCAAGTTTTATCTTCTGGATATGTGGAAAGTCCATAATAAATTAAGAGTTTTCTCTGCTCTTACAGACTTGAAATTTTCTCTTATCTTCAGATAGTAATGTTTGGAAAACCATGAGTGTTCACACGAAGCTGGGCATTGTGAAGTAGTCTAGGAAAGTCCCCTATACAATTGCTTGGATTTCTTTTCCTTTTCCTAAGTACATATTTCCTAAGTACATAATCTCACTTGAGGACTAGGGTTCATATACAGGAATATGCAAGATAATGTGCAATGCTGTTTGGTTGATGAATGCCCAACCACCAACAAGACTGAGAATTTTAAAAAGTTCATGTCTTAGACACAGAGACAGAATGAACTCCAGAAAAATAGTCATTCACTTGCAGGATATCAGAAAGTGCCAACAAATAAATTTTACCAAGTAAATTTCTAAGGCTTAAGCCATATGTCTGCTTGCATATTTGAGAAAAACATGCTACAGGTATTGTACCCCAATGCTATTGCCAAGTTGCTGTCTTCCTTGTACTAACAGATAAAAGTGTGTGAGTAACAACTGCTTCTTTTGTCACCATGATCCCAAAGTCTTTGAATACATGGTGGCCCAGCCTCATATGTATCTATGACACCTGTATAACTGATGAACAAATTCCTAGCAAAAGTCACTCAACTGTAGCATATGGGAAATATCACTTAAACTAAACTATCATAAGCACCTTTAGTCATACATGATCTCATCAGGATAATCTGTTGTTTAAAATCCTAAGGCTTATAAGCCTGGTGATCAGAAATTTTACACAGCAAATGGCACAGATGCCCACATACTCTGTATCCTGTAGACTGATGAGGTTAAGTGGACATGGTGCCTAATTTAGCAAAAAAGTCTCCACAGAGGCCAGAGAAAAGTAAACATCACACAACACACCTCTATTCTGGTTAAGAACCCCCATTGCCGGATCCCTGCCGTGCAGAGGAAATCAAAAGAAATAAAATTAACACCACTGAACCACAGAACCCACAAACGACTGGTCATGGTGGGTATCATCAAATATTTGAAAGACTGTCATGTGAAACAGGAGTTAATTAGATTTACTCTGTTAATTCCGAGGGGCAGTACAAAGAACAATAAAAAGTTTTTGGAGGGAGCTCTGTTTTGCCTCAGTCTAGGGAACACTCTAACATTTTGAACCTTCTGTAAACAAGTTGAGCCAGAATGTTTTGCCAAGTAGGACATGTCAGGCCCACCTCTGACTAGGATAATGTGGGCTAACTGGAGGGATGTGATCATGTGACCACATTACTCCCTGTCACCTCCAACTGTAAGACACTCCTTGAACTTAGTCGATGCGAAGATAGAATCTCATCCAAAGCAGCTTGTTTATTTTTCAAATTCTCTGACAGTTAAGAAGGAATCCTACTCTTATTCCAGCTGTCTTCTGTGTTGCCTGCAATAGGAAAAAAATGAATTTTAGATGAGCGCTTCTGTAGTTCCTGCAATATGATTACCTCAGGCAGTGTTTCAAGTGTAATTAAAATTCTGTTTGCGCTCCTTGAAATACACAGAGATACACATGGTGGAGTGGTACCCTCCTGATTCGTGTAGTTATCTAATTGAGCCTGGTGACAGAGTTATTCTGGATCCATGACATTTAAATGAAAACTAGGTCCCTTTAGTCAGGGTTGGGCTCTTGAGTGTGAGCCTATGGTGTTTCAGAACAAGTCTGCAGCCTCTCAGCAGAAATGAAAAGCTGAGGATGTGGTGGCCTGGATGCTTAATGTGTAGTCTGTTCTAACAAAGCAATCTGGATTTCATTTGGAAATAAACATTACAAATGTGTATTCCAAAGCCAGGTGGAGACTCTTCCATATCAACTGAGTAAAACAGCTATTGGGGGGAAAAAGCATGAGAAAATAGAAGCCTATTGTTACCTTCCAAGAGTCAGGAAGAATAATAACTCACATTATCAGAAAGGGCAGCACAAAATTACTAGTGCAAAGAACAGTAAAGACTTCTAGCTTTTCCTTTTTGGCCTTCTTGCTAGCAATTTAAGATCAAGATCTTAGAAGGAATTACATTCCATCTTAGGCAGAAATGACAGAAACACATTTTCAATTACCAGCAGGTGACAATCGAACAACGATGTTAGTGTTTTTTAAAACAAGGTTATTTCTTGCTTTACAAAGGTGACTATTTATAAATGACTGAACACGATATCTTTAACAAATAATGCTACTCCTTTCAAAACATACAAACGCTTTAGGTCTGGATACCAACATGGCTAATGTGTACCTTTGTTGTTTCTTAGGGGGTCCTACTAATGGGAGAAAGACACTGTGCCACGATTATTCGATAAAAATATTAAATACTTATTTATAATAAGTCCCAAGGGACCCACTAAAATAAATATGACCTTTATTTACTTTTATTAAATCAAGGTTCATAACTTCACTTTTTATGCTTTAGGGCATATTTCTCAGGACATATTTAAACATCTATGAATGAAGGGCTATAAGAAAAATGATGGATGAAATTAATCTAAGTGAACAATGTACATTTTGTGAGGCTGTCTCATCCTATATCCCCAGAGTTGTTTTATTGGATATATATTTTTCCTGTTATTCTAAAATCACCAAATAATTCCCAGAGAAACCATCTTTGTAACTCAAATAATAATAATAATAATAATAATAATAATAATAATAATAATAATAACCCTCTCCTTTTTCTCAAATCATTCTACAGCTTACACTTGTACCTATCAGTATGAGTTCCTGGTTTTGATTTGTTTTGTTTTCTTGTTATTGGTTTTTTTGTAGACTTAGTTTTCAGTGAAGTCACTTATGTCATTTCTAAGTTAAAAGCCATCACAAGAACTGTTGATAGCCTTCCCCATACCCTTGTCAAAGGCAGACTCAGGCAGCCCTCCCTCCCTGCTCCCCTTTCTCTTCAGATTTTCCAACCAGCCCCCAGTTGTTTGGTGCATTTTAAAGACACAAGTTAATGTTCACATATTTAACTCAGATTATCTCCCATCCAAGATGGAGGTTTTAAGGGTGCCAAATTATCTCACCACCTTTTCCCTCCCTCGATTCCATTAACCTTAGTATTTCAAAGCAATCTAATTTTGGATAAATTGCTTTCCTGTGTTTTGGCTGCTAGCTTCTGACAAACGTGTTTTAAGTTTCACTCAAAGGCTAATTTTTCTTATTTTAACCACCGAATGCTTTACAAATTATGCTAGCAAGATGTCTTTTATTTCTCAAGTTTTTCGTTACTGAGAAATTATAATTTTTCAAAGCTAAAAGAGAAAGAAAGCTTGAAAATTTGATATTAAGCTAAGCAAAACTGAGTAGCACCCATCATAGGACTTTGTTATTAGGAGAATCTGATTCAGGTTACTGACCACCTACTAATATCCAGAAAACATATTAGTAAAAATGACCAGTCTTTTGAAGCTTCCTTCTTTTGATTTTAAGTGTTTATTTTTCCTCCAGTAAGAATACAAAGTTAGCTGACTCTCCAATCCAGAAGTTTCCAGCTAAGCCTACCTCAAAAAGCCTGACTCTAACACACACACACACACACACACACACACACACACACACACACACCACCACCACCACCACCACCACCAGCATTTCAAATACTCAAAGAAAAAATGATCACTTAAGACCATGTTGATGGGCTCGCCTGTGTTACCGCCAGAGGATATGTGACCTAAGCCTCTGGCTGAGGCCATGTTGACTCCTTGGTCTATGCTGCCACAGGGGACCATGTTGAGGTCCATGTCCATGCTGCCAGTGTGATGGGGTGCATTGTATGAAATTCCAAAACAATCAATAAATATATTATGTTGAGGGGAAAAGAAGAAATATTTACTAAGTAAAAAGACTTTCTGTTGCAATGAATGAAAAGGAAAGAAGCAGTATGGTTTCTTCCCATAACCACCCAGTTATTGAATAGACTTCTCTGGTCTGAGCTGAAGTGAGTGTGTGTCAAGGATGAACTATAAGTAGAAAGGATAAAGAAGCTGTATCACTGCTGATCTTCAGCCCTTTCTACTGGGCTGGCCCTGGACCATGACTTTTTATAAAACCATCTCATTTCTCCTCCATTGTCATGTAGGCATCCTTTCCATATTTTACAGGCAAAATTAGGGTCTTAAGAGTTCATTTGCCCGGGGAAATATAGTAAAATTTCAGCTCCATTTCAAACCCACATCTTAAAATCGTATGTTTGTATACTTTTTGTTTAATAGTCTATTTCAGAATATCCGAAATGTAGTGTTTCAGAGAAGGGAATGGTTACTTACAGAGATGACTTCCCAGAGAAGTTGGCATTTGTGTTGAGAAATGAAAAGTGTTCTGGCTGGATAGAGCACCAGGGAGCACAAGAAACCATTTCAGACAAATGGAAACATTAGCCGTAGGCAAAGCAAGAAGTTGGGGTTGCGGTGAGATTTGAGGATCAATAGACAGTCCAGTTTGACTAAAGCAAAATGGGATTGGAAAAGATAGATGGAACCGGAAAAAAAAAAAGACAATGAATAGTCATTACTATACCATGTGTGTTCATCATTAGGAATTGGAGAGCTTGGTAACAGGACACAAGAAACAATAAAAGTTTAACTTTCTGTAAGCAGAGCTTAGCAAAATCTCAAGTCATCATCAGAGGCTAGTCAGGTTATTAATATTCTCCATTTTTCCTTCTCAAGTGACAGTCATTATTATAATGAGGGCTCTCCAATGTAATTTGTATTTCTTGGAAAGAAAGCATTAAAAATGTAAATGCTCTCACATATTCATTCTTGAACCTGTGCTATTTTAGAATATTAACAAACATATTTAACACCTAGGAAAACTACAATAAAATGAACAATAGATTGTTTATTCACATGTTCTCATTATTCACAGTTCCCTAGAGATAATGTGTCAGGGATTTTTTTTGAAAAAACTAAATACCATGGTTTATTATCTGCTAAAAAGGAGGATGGCATTTTATTCATAGCAAGACTGTGGTCAATCTTTATTATAGACATGGATCTTTTGCATATTCAAATCTACTTGGAGATATTTGTTTTCTTAGGCCCCTCCGAAGACATACATTTTTAAGTGTTAATGTAGCTATTCTTGGTATAAATTGAACATATACACATGGTTATGTTTATTTTTTTCATTTGCTTATTGGTGATTATTCCAAAATTCTCAGTTTAACATTTTCCTATTCTGGGAATTTAGTTGCTTATAAAAATAGAAAAAGACTGCACTCAACAACAGGTTTTCTTCTCTCTTTTTTACCCCACCCCCTTTGAACTATTCAGAAAGTATTTTTGCAAGGATACAACTTGTTTCCCACACCACTGAGTCAGAGATAGACTGCATCTCTGTCCTTTGATTAGCAAGCATGGACTCAAACAAGCCCAATCATGCATGAAGGCATCTAATGGAATTCAAATATAAATATAATTGACGAGTGCCAGACATGCAAAATTTGTATAATTTGCATGGCAAGTGCGGGGTTAATAGATGAGAAGAAAAAGACAGACCCAGGAGCAGCTTACAGAGAGGCAGAGATGCAAGCACGGCTGAGCATTTCCCTGAGTTCCTCTGAAATGGGAGCCGATCAAGCAATTAATATAGTTCAAAACACAAAAGCACCCTTGGATCTTTATCTGCCTTAGGAAAGCCATCCAAAGCAAATATGCAAGACTGTGAAACTGGTTAACTAAGACAACTTTCTAGGGAGGTGGGAAGTCTCATAAAAGTCCAGAAATCAACTACAAGGAACAAGGTCATCTGGCCCATCCCAACTCTCAGAACTGAATTATTTCATTGTGATTAAATGCAGCTTAGTTAGCATGAGTGGGACTCCATTTTGATTAATGAATCAATGTGGAAAGTATCACTATTGGAAATGTTTCTTCCCATCCCACTTTACAACCATCCCAACCACACCCACACAAATATTTCCCATTATAAAGAATGGCTATTAAAGGCTGGGATCTGGGATGGGAGTTCTTGCCTTCTGTGGTCTTCAGTTATCAAAAATGCAGTATTGTGTGGTTAGAAAAAAAGGAAGACTACCTTTATTCCAGTCGTCAGTGACAACCAATCTAGATGGTAAGTTTTGGCATTCTAGGGATGGTGTCTACATTTGCTTATCATAGCAATCCTGTTCCCAGCATGTTGTCTAAAGTTTACTCAATTCATACTTGCTGAGAAAATTAATATTTGAATGTATAATTTGCATCTCTATTCCACAAATTGGTCGGGCTTGTTCTGTGAAGAGTGGATAAATATCTTCTAAGGGAAACAACTGTACTGAAAAGTTTGGGAAGCAAGTTATGTAATTGAACAAGGTTAATTAAAGTATACCTCTAATAAACCAAAGTTGTGTAATTTATGGATAGAATGCAAAATTCTCACCAATTTGTCAGATTTGAAGTTGAAGCTTCAAAGTAATTTCACCAGGCAGCTGCCTCCAGTCTTGCCTTCAGATTTCTTCCCCATGGCTAGAGATCTTCAGAGTAAAGCCTGGGGAGCTTCATCTAGTCAGACTTTGGATAAACCTCTGGAGTGCATCTCAAGGGAAACACTCCTGCTCATGCATACAGGTAAGCCATGATTCAGGGGACATTTGAATACAGAGATCAACAACACCTGATGTTTGAATGAGATGCACTTACTGGCATAGACATGGAATGTGACTATGTAGAACTTCTGGGTTCAAGGCAACCATAGGTAGTGGAACAAAGAATATGGCTACTTGGGAAGGTATCCTTTTCTTTCCAGGGAAACTCCCTGTAGCATGTCATAAAGCTAAGTCCCTAGGTGACTTTAGACAGGTGTATGTAATATACTATACAGTTTCTCTCAACAAAGCCACTAGAACAGAATGAAGCCCTGTTTCAGGAGCCTTCAGGTGACTAGGATGCTCTACTGGATTGGAGGCAGGAGGATGCACAGAATCAAACTCCATGAGGCAATATAGCCTATGCTTGTACACAGGAGATAAGGGGCCTCATGTCTTGGCTTCCTATTCAGCAATGGTAAGTGTGATAGCAATGAAATTAAGGCATGGCTTGGTAGAGTTCAAAGAAACTTAAGTGAGTAAAGGTGGGTGTCAATTCTACTGGGTCAGGCTGATATGTGAACCAGTTTGCTTCCTAACAAAATGGCCCTGGGAGTCTCTAAGAACTAGGAGATGTGGTAATGAACAGTACCCTTTCACACATTGCTTTCCTTCACCAGCCAGCTACTTAGGGTGACCTGAAAGGACAGGGAGAGAGGTGTCCTGTAGTGTCTTTTCCCTCCAGTCTGGTTACAGTGGGCAAGCCAAGGATAGAGAGTGTTAGAGTGTGTGTGTGTGTGTGTGTGTGTGTGTGTGTGTGTGTGTGTGTGTGTGTGTGTGTGTGTGTGTGTGTATCAACGAGTGAAGTTGAAATAACCAGCTGTACCTGCTGCAGAATCCCCATCCCCTTTAAGGATCATTTTTCAAATGCTTTAAGTCATGTCCTTCTACTCCAATTGTTGTCTGTAGTTGAGAAATTTCCGCTAGCAATCTCTGAAGGTCATTAAGAGTTTGATAATGATTTCTTCTAATTTGTTCTTTTTGCTGCCTGATTTTTGTAAGTCTATCTTGTAACCTAAATGATGAATATAATCTCCTCTTTGTATCTTCTGGGGCAATCCGTAATCCCCAACAAAGTAGAACTTCCTTCACTGTTTCAAACATCCGATCTAATGTTTCCTTCTTAGAATCTGACAATAATATGTCATCCATATAATGATAAAGTATGGATTGTGGACATTTCTTACGAAATATCTCCAAAGGTTTTTGTATGAAGTGCTGGCACAAGGTAGGACTATTTAACATTACCTGTGGCAAAATCTTCCATTGAAACCTCTTAACTGGCTGCGAATTATTAAGTGTGGGTACAGTGAGTGCGAATTTTTGTCTATCCTTTTCTTGTAACTGTATAGTGATGAAAACATCTTTTTTGTTTTGTTTTGTTTTTATTATTAATTCAAGTTAGGGAACAGGCTTGTTTCACATATAATTCCCCTCTCCCTCTCCCTCTCCCTCCCCTTACCCCCATTCCTTCTCCCCCACCTCCAACCTACCCCCCACCCCATCCACCCACCACTCCCCAGGCAGGGTAGGGCCCCCAACCAGGGCTCCACCAAGTCCACCAAATCTTCCTGTGCTGGGCCTGGGACCCTCCCCATGTGTTCAGAGACAGAGTGCATCCCTTCAAGTGGGATGGACTCTCGAAGTCCCCCACATACACCAGGGCAAAAAGCCAGTCCACCTCCGGAGGCTCCCAGGAGTGCAGGGGCCTCCCCGATGGCATCCATGATCAGGGGGCTGGATTAGTCCCGTACTGGCCTCCCAAAGAGCATCTGGGGTCGACATGCTTTCCCTTTTTCAGGCCAACTGTTTCTGTGGATTTCTCCAACCTGGTACAGACCCCTTTGTTCTTCATTCCTCCCTCTCTTCAACTAGGTTCCAGATTTCAGCTCAGTGTATTTCTGTGGATGTCTGTCTCTGCTTCCATCAGCCACTGGATGAGGACTCTAGGATAGCATAGAGAGTAGTCATCACTCTCATTCTAGGGGAAGGGCTTCTGGGCCGTCCTCTCCTCCACTGCCCGGACTGTCAGATCGTGTCCTTGTAGGTCTCTGGAGATCTTTCTAGATCCAGATCTCTTCTCGGACCTATAGTGGCTCCCTCTGAAAACATCTTTTAGATCAATTACTATGATAGGAGATCCTTTAGGAATCAAGGAAGGCAAAGGCATTCCAGGATGTAGAGAGCCCATAGGCTGAATTACTTTATTGATAGCTCTCAGGTCTGTCAGCATCCTTCATTTACCTGACTTCTTTTTGATAACAAATACAGGAGAATTCCAAGGGCTGGTAAATTCTTCTATATGCCCAGCATCTAGCTGTTCCTTCACTAGATTTTTCTAAAGCCTCTAGCTTCTCAGAGGTCATTGGCCATTGTCCTACCCAGACAGGTTCATCTGTAAGCCACTTTAAGGGTAGGGCCTTTGGGTCCTCTGAAGGTTTATCATTTGTACTTTGTTTATGTACAGCCTGGATGGTTGGTACCTGTTTTCCATAGTGCCTTACTATATTTTGTCTACCATCTAGAGGTTGTATATGATTTGCATCTGATACTGGAGGAATGTCAATCTGGGTATTCCATTGCTGTAAAAGATCTCGACCTCAAAGATTAATTGCAATGTCTGCAACATATAGCTTTAACTTTCCTCTCTGTCCTTCCAGTCCTATGCAGACAACACACCTTACACTCTGTCGTACTCTAGATAGAGTTCCAATCCCTAAAAATTTAACATTTGCCTCTTTTAGAGACCAACTCTGAAGCCAGGATTTTTAGGTTATAATAGTCACATCCACCCCAGTGTCCACCAAACCGGTAATAACTTTATTATTTATTCTTACATGTGTTACATTGGGGAAGGGTTTTTACCTTTGTTTCCACAGGAGAAGAAAAGCTTTGGATACCATCAAAGTTGATCTGAGTCGAAAAAGAAAAACCTCTCAGTGAGGAGAAATGACAGGTCATCCACCAAGTTATATCTCATAGACTGTATAGAAACCTCATAAAGGAAAGGGAAGTGTTTTGTTTTTATCTGCACAGGAAAACTCATCTCCAGAAAGCAAAAAGACACTGCATAGGTGCATACTTAAAGAAGAGAAGGTAGCTCTCAAAAAGAACCATCAAACAAAAGGTATTAGTCATATACTAAAATCTAAAAATGCCTCTATATCTATTTCTCTTTATTTCCTAGTCCCTGCTCAATTAAACCAATGCTGGCTTTAGAGCTGGATGTGTCTTTCCTCCTCTAAATCCAAGCATGTTGTTAAAATAAAATTAAGAGTTTCCGTACTATATCAAGAAGCCAATTGATATAATACAGAATAAGAATACATTTGGGGACTGTCATTTGTCTATTCTTGGCTCTTTCTCTCAAAGTATACATTCCCTCATAATTATTATTTTCCTTATTGTTGCTTTTCCCAGTATGCATACATATAAAAGTTAAAAATTTCTCTGCTAACATTTGTGTTTAAGTTCCCCACAGCCAATGAAGAACATCCTAACAGCAATCCTTGAACTCTCCGGAAAGAAAATGGGCCACACCTCATCGAGTCCACTGGCTCCAACTTGAGTCATTTGAACTGACACTCTGACCACAGCTTCGGGTACTGACTTTAATCAACACAAGGACTTAAATCAAGATAAGGACTTCATCTAGACCTTCAATCAAGCATCTCCCACCAAACATGGACTGGATATAATCCACTCCAGACTTTCACTACTCTAACATTTTCTTCCTACAGGACCCCATGAGGTTATCATCATCCCATTTAAGCAGGAAGTAACTTGGAGAATACTATGCACCCTTTCCCCACTGTTGACACTAAGGACAATATACACCTAGTTAGGGCTAGTTTCCTATTGTTTAGGGTTGGGTCTAGAAGGAGGTGTTCAGGCTTGGACATCTCTTTCAGATTACTTTAGAGTTCAGTTGGTATAGCTATAGTTAGGATGTGATATAAGTAGATTATAATTTACACTGTTAAGTTTAAATTCTTTTTAGACTGAAAGGGGTATTGTAGGGAGAAATCCTGTTTAGAGGTACTACTGACCACGCCCACTTGGGCCTGGTCACAGGTGTCACTGACCATGCCCACTTGGGTGTGGTCAGAGTGATGTAACAAGGGTTTAATTTTGGGGGAAGTGTGCCCTCCGGCCCTTTCTCTCTTCTGCTTGGATGAGCTGACTAGGAGGCTTCTTATGGGTCGCTTCTGCTCCAGTGCAAACCTGGTCAATGGCTCTTCTGCATGAGTCCTTTCATAATAAACTACCTGTTATCAATCTAGTTCTAGACTCCATTTTGTAGACCTTTTAAAAAATGAGTAAAAATCCCACCATGCCAAATTGAAGAAAAGAGCATGGGAGAAATAAAATACTCATATTTTTGTACCTTTGGTGGCACTGTTCCCCTGCATTTTGAATAAGTACCTATTTTTCATTTTTTCAGGTTTTGTATCCAGCCTTGTTTGGAAGGGATAGCAAGATGCCATTTACTGGTTCTCTATGGCTTGATTAATGACACAAATTCTATAAAAGTCCTCAATGGAATTCCTTCCTTAGCATTCCTTCTTCCCAGGCAATCAACACAAGCATCCAAGACCAGGTACTCACCTTAGATGTGGGAGAAGGGAACTAAAGTTCAAGGCCAGTTCACTGAAACCCATTAGTGTTCTTAAGCCGCTCCCAGAACAGAGTTTGTTGTTAATGCAATTCATCTGTATTGTTTCAAATGATTTTAGACATCGATATTTTACATACAAGATATTAACTGTTTTGGCAGTGTGTGCAAACACCCCAGCATCTTCTAATGGTATCCATGCTATTCTCTGGCACCTAATTGGTCAAACATATCCCCTGGAAGCCCAGGGCCAAAGCAGAAAAGATGTTTAGAATTTCACCTATCTGCCTGCTACACTTAGCTGGTTACCCAGTTCAGACTTAGTGCTCATATCTCTCTTCCACCTCAGCTCCTGAGAGGGCTCTTTGGAAGAGTTCTATGTCTTTTTGCTCATGTTTGACAAAACATCACAGCTGGTTTCTCAACTACTGGATTTCTGTGTGTAAGAATAATTCCAACGCTCATAGTTTCCTGTTCTAATATTTGCATAGATCTCTGATGTCTTTTAAGCCCATCTGCAATGTTCCCTTCAGCATCTCCTAACACAGGAGTGTGTCTAACCTTAAGATCAGGTTCTGCTTAATTCCCCTTTGGATGGGGAATTGATTCTTGAGGGCTCCCTCCATTGTGATAAAAAACACTTTATGTCTTTAGTTCCTAGTTTTTTGTTTCTGGTTAACACTGGGAGACAAAGACTTTGTTTTATAGCTATCTGAATTCTGTTCTCCCAGTAGCTAGCTTCCAGGTCAATGATGATAGATGAGACCTCCAAGTGGCTGGCTTCATTCTTTCTATACCTAAAAAATAAAGAATGACCACTTCACACCTGTGTGAAGCAGGACTAGCCAACTTTTGGAAATGTCTGTCACTATTTTAGGCTTTGTGAGCCACACAATATCCAATATGGTTTATGTAAATTAATGAATTTGATGAGAGTGGCCATGTTCTGACAATTTTTAAAATTTATTTTTTGCAAAAGCAGGTGGCAGACTGGATTTGGCCTACAGCCCATAGTCTGAAGCCCTAAATAAAGTGTATATCTTAGCTATTCTGAATCTTCCTTGTCTCTCTCTCTCTCTCTCTCTCTCTCTCTCTCTCTCTCTCTCTCTCTCTCTCTCTGTCTCTCTCTGTGTGTATGTGTGTGTGTGTGTGTGTCTGTGCCTATCTGTCTCTCCATCTCTCTCCTCTCCTCTCCTTACAAACACAAGTCCCTACTACTCCTACTATGAGTTCTGTGGGTCTTAATATTTCAAATATTACAACTCCATCTCTGATTAATGTGACTTAAATCTATAGCTTCAATGACCTCCACAATGGTTTCTTGGGGTCATCCTAAAGTTATTTATCTTGAAATAGTTAAGAACATAGTTCACTGTCTTACTCTACAGAGGGCAAATTCACTGGCTGGTGAGGGAAGTCGGGAAGTCATCCATCCATCCATTTTCTGATGAAATTCCCCACTCTAAATATTATTAAGACCCATTGACTAACATACATCTTCCTTCATCCCACCTCTTCACAGGTGTCACAGTGTCTTTTACTCATTAAGCATCTTGGATTGATAGCTAACACTTCCACTGACAATAATCTAGATTAGGGGGATAGAAGTGGCCAAAAACTGGGTGTTTTTCCTTGCCAGGAAACCAGAGCCCTAGCCCCATAAAGACTTTCAGTCTTGTGGAAAGGGAGCTAGAGATGAATAGAGCCTGGCCTCCTGCCAAGGATGAAAACTCCCACAGCCTTTTGCACTCTGGCCACATATAAAGAAAGAAGCATATGCCAGGTTCTGGAAGAAGAAAGCAATAGAAGGACCTAAGTGGAGGGAAGATAGACAAACTTGCATACAAGAGAGAGTAGAAATAGCTATTCTTGCCCTGTATGCTCCTGGAAGCTAAAACAGCAGTAGGTCTACCATCTGGGATGTAGACCCTAAAGGTTTCCATGGAACTTTTCTATTTGTCCTCATCTTTGTAAGTGGGATAAATGATGAGAATGGAATATTTTCTATTCCTTAACCAGTCCATCTGTCTAACACCATCTCTAACCTTCTTGTAATAGTATATTTCTCAGATTATGAGAAGTACCTTCTAGTTTCTGCTTTCTACAAAGCAGCTGGTCATGATGTTATAGCTATCAGGAACCTCTCACCTCTGGTCCAGCTGGTGGATTGATGCATTATCCCCATCAATCTGTGTAACTCCTTCCTTGAAGACTCTTCCTTGATGGCATCCAAGTAGAATTACTGCCAGTTGGGCACACTGAAGTATCTTAAGTTTTACCTAGTTATTACTTTTTATCCATTTTCTGCCATAAATTTGAAATCGTAGATGCTAGAAACTTTGGTCTGTGAGTTTTTCTACCAAGGGTAAAATGAAATCTAGCACAATGTGAATCCTTAGTAGAAAAAAAAATGATGATTGACAAAGGGAGGAAGAAAAGGCGAGAAGGAGCCAGTGGGGAAAGGAGAGAAGGTTGAAAGGGGCCAAAAGAAATGTTAATGTTGATTAGAAAAGTAGGTTATGAACTTTCATAATTTTAGCCTCAGGATTACACTAATTTTCTATATTAAAGTGATAAAAAGACTAGTAATTTATGTGGATGGGTGGTTATTGTTTCAACTGATCATCTAAACACATTTCCCCTGTGCACATTCTGGAGCCTTGGAAGTCACAATGAACACTCTGGCCCGTGTTTTAAATGCATGGCAATTACTTCATCGATATCATTCATCATTGCTTCCTTTAAAGTTTTGTAACGGTCCAAAGGTCTATGTGGTGAGGAAAAACAGGAACATGCTAATTTCCATATGTTAGCATGCTATGTCTTTATTTATCATGATGCTCTCAGTCTTTAGTATGATTTTGTATATGAGTCTGTGTCTGGTGACCCAATGGTAGGGTGTTACCCATTGTTGAAGCTTAATTCTTGTTATTTCTCTGTTTGAGATTTGAAAATGCTTGGAGTTTATTATTTTAAACAGAGGACAAATCATACAGCAAACACATGCTTTTCTTCTTTTTCCTTTCAAAATCAATTTCACAATGTAAAATGTATGTGTTTCCTAAAATTTTAAACTTAGGACATGTTGGTTACCATGAGTTTGGGTTGTATATCATAATTTTATAACCATTTCCTTGTAAATTACTTATTAAAGATCACTAACCTAATTTCTAATCTATTTTTTAAAACTACAAAAGGGAAGATTAAAATGCTTTCTTCATATTTGATATTATTGAGATGTGAGAATAATATATAGCTTTTTCTTACAGATGGTTTGTGCATGTGTGATGCTTTAATTATTCAATCAGCTAAAGATATTTTTCTCTTTCTAAACAGTTCTTACCCCAAATTAGTCATTATTGTACTTAATTTAAGCCATTGGTGCAGGGATTCAGTGCATACACTCTGGAATCAAGCTCAAGGCTCCCTGAGTAGATGTCTACAGAATTAGGATAAATTACTGCAGGTGATGGTAGATGCTGGGATGCTAACAATGTGGAATTGGAGGGCACATGTCAAAAACACAGTTGTACACATTGTGACTTCTCAGTGTTAGCCATTGTCAGTGTGGTTGAGTCTCAGCTAGATGGGGTGAACATTAATTTCTGTTTCAGATTATCTAAAATGTGATTCGAAAACTAGGAACCCTGTTTTCATTTCAACTCAACAGCAAAACTCTTATGTAGAGGCCTTCAAATTGCATCATTTGTGGGAGGGAGGGAGGGATCAATGAAGCAGTAAGAGGCCACATCTGGTATAACTGGACTGTAGCCAGTACTCTGACTGCATTGTGAGCTGTTTGACCATTAACGCTGTAGCTGGACCTTGGATGGGTGCACTGCTGGTTTATTGTTTGGAGACTTCCTTTGGCTATCTAGATCTTCACAAACTTTACATCTTTAAACATAAAGATCTGACAGGCAGCAACTCACCATCTCACTTTATGAAGCAACTTCGTGATCCTGTTTTAAGATTCTGTTATTCCAGATTAGAGATGATTTTAAACCAATGGGTCTATGAAGGCTTTTGTAAGGAAGTCACTTCATTGGGTTGGCGTGATGACTGAGCTTGATGCTGCGTGCATGTTACAAACAGGCTAGCATATAACTTAACATGGGTTCTTAATTTTACCCATAAAATAAGTTTGACCTTTCTACCAGTAAGAAGAAATTTTTGAAAGTTTTATGTTTCCCATGACTCTTGAGTATATGTATACTTGAAGGAGATCTAGACTAAGCCATGGTAAACAAAAACCTACTTTGAAAAAAATCTAAAAAAAAATGTTAACTATACACACACACACACGCACACGCACACGCACACGCACACGCACACGCACACGCACACGTGGAGTTTTTCGTCAGGACCTCCAGCCAGCTCCCAAATAACCACACAGAGACTTAGTATTAATTAAACATGCTCGGTTGATAGCTTAGGTTTGTCACTGACTAACTCTTTCAACTTAAATTAACCCATATTTTTAATCTACACTCTACCACGTGGCAGTACCTTTTTTCAGCATGGCTTGTTCATCTTGCTTCTCTCTGCATCTCCTGGTGACTCCACCCTCTTTTACTCCAAGCTCTTATTTGGTTCACAAATCCCTCCTAACCTTTTCCTGCCTAGTTAGTTGACCAGTCCACTCTTTAGTAAACGATGAGAGTAACATATTCACAGGCTAAAAAGACTGTTCCACAGCACATATACATATAACGCAATGCATTCTATCTGAAGATTCCATTCCAGTATGTCCTAATTGAACCACAAATGATTCTACACTTGAGAAGCAAGCTCTAGTATCATGCTCCAGTCAGCACATGAAATGGAAATCCAGGCATTTGGGTGACCATCATCATGACAATGATGTTCATCTTTAAAAAGGCAGCAAAATAAACACCAGTCCCCAGTCCTGCTTGAAAACATCCCAGAATAATCCAGATTGCTTCAAGAGATAAGATGAGATTTCCAGAAAGTTTCCTGAGATGTTTAACTTTTAATTCAATTTGTTCAAAAAATTCATTGTAATTTAAATACAATTAAAGAAGTCCAGTCCAACAACAGGAAAAGTAGATAAACAAAATACTGGAACCAGAGCTGGAAGAAGAAATAGAATCATTGGCTCATTGTAAAGTGAACCATGGTGGCTCTGACAGAAACTTTCTTGCCTAATATATTCATTATATTTCTCTACATTTCCATTTTAATTATCATGAAGAAACGGCAGCACCCTTTTGCCAAGCGTAGTAATTTATACTTGCAATGGTAAGATAAGTAACACCACTCTAAATACATCATAAACAAAATATTTATTAGGAAAGCCTCATTAGCATGCATTTTATTCTGATAATAAGGTTTAGGAATTTAAATTAATATCACTGTTATTTGAGAACATGGCTATTAACATTTAATAATGTTTAGCATTTATATAGTCCTTTGTGTTTCCAAAGTACTTTAGCCATTAATTAATTAAGCCCCAAATTATCATTGTGAGCAGGTTCAGCTCATGGTTTCTTCGGTTATAAAATTATATTCATTAAGTATTTTAACTTTTCCAGCTAGACGTTCTCATCAGCAGTAATTTTCTTGGAAGTTCTCTCTTGCAGAGTGAGGTTGCTTGTGTACAGACCATAAGTACTTAATGGATGTCTATCAGGGATTCTACTCATGACCCAGGACCAGAGATGGGCAAGAGGTGAGAACTCCAGGTTGTCATGGAATGTCTGGGCTTCTATTTGGCTGGCTTTATTACTGGTCCCCCGACTCCATCACTGAGATGTCAGGTCAAGGTCATACTTAAAGGACAAGCTTTAAAATAGAATCCATGCTTAATATTTATTCAGCTAAGATATGTCACAGAAAAGAAGTGTCCTGTGTGTTTTATAAAGAGAAAATCAGAGAGAGAAAAAGAGAGAGAGAGAATGAGTGAGTGAATGAATGAATGAATGAATGAATGAATTAGTTTAAGCAAGAAAACCTTCATACCTGGAGGGAAAAGACTAAAACTGCCATCTTAGAACACAAAGAAATTTAACCGACAGTCACTAACAACATGCATAGGCCCCTCACAATGGGTATTAGTGATCTGGGCTTTGACAGTGACCTGTTCAGTCTTGGGTGGGAGGGGGGAACTGTCACCCAGAAAGGTTTCTCAATTGTTGTTGACCCTTCCAAGTGGAGAATGTGAAGAAGGTGCTGACCAAACCCACAGAGGCCACTGATTGCTTCATTCTGGTCTTTGAGACACACCAAGGCATCCTCGGGTGGAGAAGAAACCCCTCAGCTTACACTTGGTTCCCTGATGATGGTCTTGGACTGTTCTCTTTAAACATGCAGCACTCAGCTTTAAGATCATCTTCAGGCTGCTTGCTTGCCTCAGCCTGTGGAACAGCCAGAAGCCAGCCCCCAAGGTAAAGCCTAGGAGGTCAGAGCATTGCACACTATTGGCTTCTACCAATGGCTAATTTTATCAAGGCTGAGCTGAAAAAAAAAAGTCTAGAAAAACTCCTGCCCTGATAGAAGAAAGCCTGGATTTATTATCAGCAAGGAAAAAAGAAAATTATTATCATCCATCAGCGTGGTGAAGAAGACAGGAAGAGTCTAAGCTCAGTCACCCTGTAGTGCAAGCCCTGCCTTCCTTCTCTCTCCGCTGAGTTCACAAACGCCAGCCTTTAAAATACAAGCAGATGCACCAGAGTAGTCAGGATAATGGGCTCCATCTTCAGTGGTCCAGAACCTTCCAGGTGGGAGTCACTTTATACAGCAGATCAAAACAAATGTAACAGATTTTTTTAAAAGTAAAATGTGCTCAGCATTATATAGCCCCATAAATAGGAAAGATGCTACAAAATTCCCATCCTAGGGGACTAGATTATCTGGGTTGTAGTCATAGCTCATTCTCCATGGGCCTTCACTACCCTGTTGCTTATCTGAAACTACCCTTAGGATCGACGATAAATGGGTGCTTTGTTATAGGAAGAGACAGATAGGAAGGCAGAAAGGCAGAGGGGGAGAAAAGCAAGAAGGAGAGCAGAGCATTTACCTTAACCTTAAAACTCTTTGTGTAAATGCTCCACTGATGGGGCTGACAGAGCAGATGTCCAAATATTTATTTCTGATTTGAACCATCACCAGTTCTTAATGGCTGTTATTACCCTACGTGCCATAGCAATCCAGACTCCTCAGATCTGATGTTTAAAACTTCCACGATGCCATGTTTGACTTCCCACTTCACATCCCCTCCTGTCTCCCGCACACGTGGCGCTTCAGGCAGGCATAGTGCATCTGGCTGCTCTCTGAATACCCTAACCTCATTCCCAAGCTCAAGGCTTTCTTTTTAGAAGGGAATATGGGGGAGGGATAAGTCATACTCCTCTCTTTGTCTGAGCTGTTTTCATGAACTGAAATGCTCATATGGTTTCCAGTCATCCCCATATAGTTTCCAGTCATCCCCATATAGTTTATAATCACCCCCATGTCATTTCTAGTCATCCCATATAGTTTCCAGTCATCCACACATAGTTTCCAATCATCCCCATATAGTTTCCAGTCATCCCCATATAGTTTCCAGTCATCCACACATAGTTTCCAATCATCTCCATATAGCTTCCAATCATCCCCATATAGTTTCTAGTCATCTTCATATAGTTTCCAGTCACCCCCATATAGTTTCCAGTCATCTCCAGTCCACCATGGGATCCTGCAGTAGTCAGAGCTATTCCTCATTGCCTTATTCTCCGCAGCACACGGAGCTCTAACATGGTCAGCACTCACATGATGCCTTTAAAAACAGGACTGGATTTTAAAAGAAAACCGTTTTTTTTTTCCATGCTTGCAACTGTGAAACAGCACTGAATCTCAACACATTTAATTTAGGGGAAGCCTTGTAGCATGAAGCTTTCTCAACAGAAGCCTAGCCTAAATGCGAGAATTTCTACTCAAATATAGGATGGACAGTGGTCAAAGACTCAACCAAGTGACAGAAACCTAGCTAGGAGTGCTTAGAAATAACAAAAGAAAATGGTCTCCTGTAACAATTTGTTCAAGGGTGCCACTACCTTCTCTTCTAGGAGGTTCAGTGTGGCTGAATCTATGTTGACGTCTTTGATCCATTTGGACTTAAGTTTAGTGCATGGTGATAGATATGGATCAATCTGCAATCTTTTTACATGTCCGAATCCAGTTATGCCAGCACCATTTGTTGAAGATGCTTTCTTTTTTTCCATTGTATAAATTTAGCTTCTTTGTCAAAAATCAGGTGTTCATAGATGCGTGGGTTAATATTAGGGTTTTCAATTCGGTTCCATTGGTCAACCTGTCTATTTTTGTGCCAATACCAAGCTGTTTTCAGGAATATGGCTCTGTAATAGAGCTTAAAGTCAGGGATGGTGATGCCTCTGGAATTTCTTTATTGTACAGGTTGTTATCCTGGGTTTTTTGTTTTTCCATATGAAGTTGATTACTGTTCTCAATATCCTTAGCCATCAGGGAATGCAACTCAAAACCACTCTGAGATACCATCTTACTCCTGTCAGAATGGCTAAAATTAACAACACCAATGACAATCTATGTTGGAGAGGATGTGGAGGAAGAGGAACTCTCCTCCATTGCTGGTGGGAGTGCAAACTTGTACAACACTTTGGAAATCAGTATGGTGGTTTCTCAGGAAACTGAGAATCAGTCTACCTCAAGATCCAGCAATCCCTCTCTTGGGCATATACCTAAAGAATGCACACTCATGCAATAAGGACATATGTTCAACTATGTTCATAGAAGCATTATTTGCAATAGCCAGAACCTGGAAACAACCTAGATGCCTCTCGACTGAAGAATGCATAGAGAAAAATGTGGTATATTTACACAGTGGAGTACTACTCAGTGGAAAAAAAAAACAATGGAATCTTGAAAATCACAGGCAAATGGATGGAACTAGAAGAAATCATCCTGAGTGAGGTAACCCAATCACAAAAAGATAAACATGGTATGCACTCACTCATTTTTAATTTTTAGACATAGAGCAAAGGATCACTAGCCTACATTCCACACTGCCAGAGGAGCTAGGAAACAAGGAGGACCCCAAGAGAAGATTGTATAGTCCCTCGAAGAAGGGGATGGGGACAAGAACCCCTGACCAAATTGGAGCCCGGGGGCAGGGAGAGGAAGGAGAGTCTTCATCCAGTTGCTGTTCAAAGCAGAAACAGACACCCACAGCTAAGCACTGAACCATACTACTGGAATTCAGTGTGGAGAGGGAGGAGGGATGAGCAAAGGAGCCAAAAGGGGGATGGAGAGACCTGCAGAAACATTGGACCTGACCTATTGATAGAATGGAGACCCTAGTCATAAAGCTGGGAAACAGCTTGGACCAAACCAATCCCTCTGAATGTGGGTACCAGCTAGGATTCCAAGACAGTCTATGGGTCCTCTAACATCGAAGCCAGTCTTTATCCCTAGAACACAAATGGACTTTGGGAGCTCATTCCCTATGGGGAAATACTATTGCAGCCCAGACACAGCAAGGAGGGTCTAGACCCTCCCCCAAACAATATGACAGACTTTGAAGGTCCTTAATAGAGGGCCTCGCTATCCCTGGGGAGCAGTGGGGGAGGGGTTGGGGTGTGTTGGGTAGGGAACATGGGAGGATGGGAGGGCAAGGGAATGGGGTGATGGATATGTAAATATGAGTAATTAAAAATAATAAAAACATGAAAAAATAACAAAAGAAATGTCCTTTGTTTGAGAAACTTCCTGAACCAGAAGCTGCAATGGGAAGAGTTTGGGTAGATCTACATTCAAACACAGAAGCATTACTAAGAAGAAGCTGCTGTCTGGTTCATGAGAACTGCCCTTTGTAAGAACAAAAGCAAAGTGAGGAGGAACTCATGTGGATGCTAGTGTTGGGATGAGGAGTACATGGAGTGGAAGGAATTCAAAAACCAAATAAACAAAAATCAATACATAAAGCGAGCCTTGTGGTGACATCAATGTATGTGCATGTAATGAAGGGACTAAGCATGCAGTATGAGTGATGATGAGTGACTTATTAATTTAGCAATTGCTTTACCCATACAATCAACATGAAACTTCTAAGATGTGAGAAATGAGGTTGAAAAAATGTCTGACCTACAAGCCAAATGAACTGTTTTGTTTTTAATTTTTAAAATATGTGTGTGGGGAGGTATGTGAGTGTAGCAGGAGACACTTGAGAACTCTGAAAACAACTTAAACAAAAACCTTAAGATCCATGAAACTGTCCTGCAGCCCCCAAGTTGCTTCATGCCCCAATTTCTAAGAGCCAATGGGATCATCTGAAATATAAAAACAAAGACATACAGGGAAGGGAAATACAAGAATTTGAGAGGGAATAAGAAGGGTACAGTCAGACTTGGTTGGCAACACATTCCATGATGTTCCCACTTGGTCTTATGAATATTTTTGGCAATTTGTTTCTCACCATCCTTATTTTAGATCCATCACAAAAATGTAACTAAGGAGCCAGTGAAATGGGTCAGAGGGTAAAGATGCATGACACCAAGCCTGACCCAAGTTCAATCCCCAGGACCCACTCTACAAAGTTGTCCTCTGAACTACACACACACACACACACACACACACACACACACACACACACACACAGTGCCAACACACACACTCACACACACTAAAAACACACACACATTAACACCCATATACAATAATGACATACATAAAAGTAACAACACAATACTCAAGCACATATTCATACACATACATTAGCAACACACGCTCACACACAGACGGTAATAATACAGTTTTAACTGTTAACTGTGGTGTGAAGTGGCTGTTCTGAAGCTGAACAAATTACTGCTAATCAGTTCACCCTCCAGTCAAGTCCAAATTCAGCAAGAATATGGGCCACTTAAGGCAGGAAAGGGTCTGGGGATGATTGGTAATGCTGAAATTTTTTGATGAGCCTATTTGCCTCTATTTCAAAAGATTAATTAATAATTAATTAATTAGGATAACAACTTATTTCATTATATATTATGCTATATGAGTTCTCTCCTGAGAGACAGATACATGCAGGCACAAGGCAGACATTTATTCTCAGCCACTTCTGTGAGAGGTCTCTTCTGGGATTTAAACCATCTCTCTTTTAAGGGAAGTTAAATTCCACAGGAGAAAAAAAAATTACATGTTATCATCTTGTATACAATGGATTTTCTTTCCACTTTTCTTCTTGAGTGAAAGGAAATGATGGAAAATAAAAGTGAGGTTCAGAATTATATTAAACCCTGGCAATTTGTGAGCTGTTATGTTAGTGATGGTTTTGTGTCTGGTATAAGTTCTCAGCACAATGGATATAGTTCTGCTCCATGACTACATTAACATTAACAAGAGCTGTGCTGGTAAATTCCTCAAATCACAGAGAAATCTCTCTACTGAATGTGAAACTCTGGGCAAAGTTGCCTCCTCGGAAGTAGGAGTGCATCAATCAATAGGTTGGAGAACAGAGCAAAGCTGGGCCGGAAGGAGTGCTCCTGGGGCCATCACATTTAGAGGTACTCAGCCAACAAGCTGCACACAGGCAAAGCTGGGTGAACAGACCTCTGATCTTCCCTTTGTGGACCTGTTTTCCCTAAGCCACATTTCATTATATAAACTTAATGCAGTGGCTGGTATTTAGTAAACACAATAACAGACAATGTTGCTTCAAGTGCATAGCAAAGATCTTTGACTATTTCATCCTGGTAGCTCAGTCCAGGAAGGAATGTTGTTAAAACAAGAAATATTGTATTTAGTGAAGTTTTTAAACTAGTCAGAATCAGGGATGTACAGGCAGAATTTTTACCTCCCTCCTTGTATTTATCTTACAGAGATGCTGATTTATTACAATTTCCACCCAATGAACTGCCATCATTTGAAATATGCAAGTTGAAGAGCTTGGATGCATGCCTGTGCTCATGGAATAACAACCATGTGCAAGACAACAGACCACTGCCCCCACATTTCTTCAGCAGCCTAAATTCTCCATCATTTTCTTCTTCAGATACCACTGGGCTGGTCTACATTCTATCACAAAGACTGACTTTATATCAGTTCAAACCTTCTAGGATTTTATATGAATGGAATCATCATACATATGTCCATAATATGTAGTCTTTTAGTCTGGCTTTTTTTTAACCCAGCAAGGTTATTTGAGATTCATTTGTCGATTATTTCATCTCATTTTATTACTAAGTGATATTCTGTGCCATATTTTGTTCACCAATTAACTTGCAAATGGGTCTTCAAATTGTATCTAAATCAATCTGCTGTGGATGTGAGTGTACCATGTTTAGAATACATGTTTTCATTTGGGGATGATAAATCCTAAAGAGGTGAGCTGTGTCATGTTTTAGGGAGCCGATTTTACATTTTCCACCTGTTTTCCAAAATGGCAGCACCAATGCATCCCTATCTACAGTGCTTCATAGTTCCTATTGCTCCGTAGAACCTCAGGTATGTACAGTCATAACCTTAGTCTTCTACCATGTAACAAATTTCCATACACATAGCTGCTTAAAAACAATATTTACTTTTATTGTTTGTATTCATATTGGCCAAAAGTCCAGACCCAGTGTGGCAGAATCATTTATCAACATATCCAGATTAAATTAAAAAAAAAAAGCTACCATTCAACCTGTGTTCTCTCCAGAGCTGTAGATCCTTCTCAAGTTCATGTGCTGTGGCAGAATTATAACAGTTGATGTTATAGGAGTGAGGATCCCTTTCCTGGCTAGCCACTGGTCATGTGCTTCTCTTGCTTCCAAGCTACTGGCATTCCTCAGCATGTGGTACCATTTCATCCTCCAAGCAAGCTGGGAAACACAGAACTTCCCTTGATTTTGACTCTCTGACTGCCCTCACTATATGGTCTTCTTGCTCCAGACATTAAAGGCTCATGCAATTTAGTCATGACAATGCATGCACTCTCCTTATATTTAAGGTTGAATGATAATCAAATCTTCAAAAGTCCTTCTTCTACAAGAGTATCATAGTTACAGCCCTCACCCACATTCAAGAGAAGGAGATCACACCACAGTATCATTTAAGGACTGAGACCATTAAAGACTTAGAATCCTGGGTAGTACAGGATGGTTATCTTGAATGCAACAGCCCATGATTTCAATTTACATTCCCTTAATGACTGTGACGAAGTATCCTATGTGTTCCTGTGCAGCCTGTACATTTTCTATGATAGTGTCTATTAATAAAATTACCATTTTTAATTGGTTCATTTGTCATCATATTACCACATTTTTAAGTTTTAAAGGTTGTTTCTGTTAAGTCTTTTGTCACAATTATATAAAATTTATGTCCTAAGATCACTGATTCTTCATTTGTTTGTGTGTTTATGAGTGTATGTTTTTGCGCATGTGTAAGACAGCATTTGTTGTCTTTAAAAGTCCACAAACACAAGTTTTTGAGTAATATTTTAATTTTCATTCAATTCAAACTGTTTTTAATTTTCTATGATGAGGATTACTTTGGAGTTTGTTACTTATTTCTACATACTTAAAAATTTTATAGATATTTTATGTTATTATATTCTATCTTAATTCCAAGCTGATCCTAAAATATACTTTTAATAATTTACACTACTGGGAGAGATTTTGTGTGTGTGTGCATGTGTGTTTGTATGCATGTGTGGCTCAGAAGAGCCTATCATGGCCAATACTCTATTTTCACCTTATAATTCTGTTGGTAGTTGCAGGGCTCCATCACCGGTCAATTTTTTTGCTAATATTGTTAATGTTTTCTAATATGATCAATTTTCTGTGCACTTAATTGTTGAGAAGAAGATATTAATACTTTTTGCATAGGTTTGTATTTGTCCATTTTATTTACATATTGTTACATGCTCACATAATACATAATGATAAGTGTTTATGCACCACCAGGTGCAAAGACATGCACCTACAAACATACCAACTTTTGTCACTATGAAATGATTATCTTTATTGGTTTTGGTAATAGTTTTATCTGACATTTATTTTTCTTGAGGTTAATATAATCACTTAAATGTTAATTTTGGTTGATATTTATAGTATGTGCATATTGGCTTACACATTTTTGCTCTCAGTGCATTTGTTTCTTTATAACTCAAATTCTATCTTGCCGATATATATGCCTTCTTTGAAAACAGACTCTGATAATGTCTGCATTTAAAAGGAAGATGTTTAAGCCTCAGATGTGAATATTGATCCTCTCAGATTGTCATCTATTATCTTGCTATGACTTTTTCTGCATTCTGTTCTTTTTGTTTCCTTTTCTCTCTTTGCTGCAATACTTTGAAGGGACTGCTTTAGCTGTCTCTCCTTTCCCCACCATCACTAGTTATCAGTACCATCCATTGTAATTTCCACCTCCACACTGTATTTTCTACCTCTACAAGTCTAAGTGGGTCTCTTTATTTGGCTTCATATTTTTTAGCACATGGGCTTTTCTCTGCCTCTGTTCACAGACAGTGTCTGTTTATAATTTCCAAAAATCTCTTTTATGCTGATCCTGTTCTACTTTTCTGCGTCTGTGTCTTTTCTTACCCTTATTATAGTTTTCTCTTTATTAGAGGCTTCCCTGGTAGCTTGCAGGCCTCCTAAATTCCTCATGGATGTTAGACATTGTGAGTTTACACTGTTGGATGCTGAATTCTTTTTAATATTTTTGAGCTTTGCAGAAACAGATTGGCCCTTGTGAGGCCTTACTTCACGTTTTATAGGCAGAATAGGAGCAGCCTTTGCTCTGGAACTAATTCAGGAGTATGCCTGAGACACCCTCCTCATTCTCGTCAGTCCTCCTTGCATCCTGTGAGATTTTCCACTCCAGCTGTTGAGAACAAGAACAATATGCACCTCTGTGTGGCTCTTTTGCTTTAGCCCAATTCTTCCCCTAGCTTTACATAGCTGCTCCACAACATGAAATGAGCACAGCTGAGCAAGACATTTTAGAAGATTCTTTAGCAGAGTGTTAGGACCTGCTGTCTCTGCTATGCTTTTTCTCACTGATTCTCTGTCTTGCTGGTTCTGCATGCCTAGAACTACCCAAATTCTCAACCCTACCTCCTCAAATCACCCTTTCTTCCAACGTAGCCAGTCACTGGAGCCAATCAGTGTGGCCTGTGAAGCTGACATCTGTTCTTCTCTGGAATATGATGTCTCTTCCCTGCCTCTTGCCTCATACAGGAAAGCCATTGCTTTATATGTTTTATTTAGGTTTCAGTTGTGCAATGAAATCTCAGTCCTGTTTCCCTTCATGGCTAGAAGTCGGTGGTTCTCAACCTTCCTAATGTTGTGAGCCCTTAATACAGTTCCTCATGTTGTGCTGACACTCCCAGCCATAAAATTATCACATAACTGTAGTTTTGCTATTGTTATGAATTGTCATATAAATATCTGATATGCAGATTGTCCGATACGTGACCACTGTGGGTATTGAGGCCCACAGGTTGACAACCACTGCTAGAAGTATGTGTCTATGTATCTGTCTTTAATAAAAATAAATATTCATATATAGATGAGTATAAAGAATAACATCTGACATTTTCTAGCCTAGAAAGAAAGCACTTTTAATAATACATTAAATTTTTGCCTATACACATTTATGGCAAAATATTCTTTAGCTCACTTTTTAAGTGAATAAAAATCAAATTGTATGATTAGCTTTAAGAGTGATCTGATTCCAATGAACAGACACAATAAAGTTAATTTAACTCATCCTTTATAACTCGATAGTTAGACATCACCAATGTACAGTTTTTAAGGTGCTCTGTTAAAGCCCAGAAACTCACCCCAAGAGTTTACTGCTGCTTGCCCTGACATGGAGTTGCAAACCTTTGGAGACCACCGTATTTGTTGTGTGACTTTGCCTCATACACACTTTGCTAGAATTCTTAAGAAGGAGAAAGGAGGGAAGAAAGACAACTGATTTTGACAAGTAATGTTCTGACCTAGGATTGGTAGTGTGTGAGATTTTTTTCTTCAGCTCAGTCTGAACTCTTTGGAAAACTAAGGTCTAAAGACTAGGTTGGATGGAAATACCCAGGATAAGCCTTGGACTGCTCATTTATTAGCAAAGTAACTAGAATTTCACAATACTTGGACAATTTAACTTAAGTTGGTGCTAGAGGCAATCAGAACATTTTAATCATGGTCCAAGGCTGCATGAATTGTGCACACTACAGTTGAGTGATGTCTGGTCTAGCCTACTGAAATAACTGGGTAATTGACTGTGTGTCCCCATAGACAGTGATCCCTGAGTTTGGTCCTAATAGTTGTGTTTCATAGTCACAGCAGAGAGCCCTGGATTACAGCATAATGAATAATGAATAGCACAGGTAGAAGTGTTATTGAGTTAGAGTTGAGATATGTTAATAGACAGTGAGGTGAATTTGTAATCGACTGAAGTAACCCACATTAATATATTTTACATTTGCAAAGCTTAAAAAGACAAATAGCTTCAATATCTCCTGTAGCAGAAAAAGAAAAGTAGACTAATGTTTACACAGCAATCAGGAGCCTTAATTTTTCTATTGGTCTTACTAACAGGGCATATTCCATGAGGTCTGGACTGCATAATTGTAAAAGGGCATCTACTTTTCAGAAGTAGAACTGAAATGTGTAAGCCCAAAGAAAACAAACAAACTGAAATCTATTCTTTTTTTAACCCTAATTCCCAGACATTCTAATTCTGAGAAATTATTAATTAGTTTTCCTCTGGGTATTTTCAGTGTTAACAATAAACAGGAGGGAAGATAAGCTTTCAACAAAGTGAAGTCTAATAGAGACTTGTTGGCAGCTTAAGATGAGACCACAGGAGTCACTGAGTGGAAGTCATACCTGCAAATGGGAGGCACTGTGGAAAGACACCTGAAGGAGCAGGTCATGTGTTAAAAATATCACAGGAAACAGTCAGCCTTGGGGTTAAGTCTTGTGGTTAAGATCTGGCTTCTGAGATACTCTTGTTCACAATGACAATGAAAAGTTTTCAGAAAATAAAATGGAGAACAAAAGTTCATGTGCTGCCTAATGACATTAGCCTTGTTTTGCTGTCTTTACGGGACATTTTGTTCCGTTTTTATGGCTTCTACAGGTAGCAGGCAACATTCATTTCCTCCTCTCCTAATTCAGTTGAACACTGATTGAGCAAAAGCTATGAACCCACCGGCACACTGACCTGGAGCCCCATTGAAAGGAATATTTGTGAAAACTCACACATTAATAATTACAAATAAGGTAAAAGGTGTTGAAAGCAACTTGCAATTTTCTAATTGGCTACATCATTGTTTTCCTTAGCTGATGTTAAAAAGTTCAGGGTTTTTAAAAAAAGTAATTACTGAGTGAAAAAGCAGGACATCCGAGCAAAAGTATAAATCATTAATAATAAATAATGTTACAATAAAAAGCAATGCCAAAACTGGGGAAAGAAGGGAAACAACAGATTAGCCAACCCTAATGGTGGTTCCTCTATGTGGAAAGTCTTAAGGAATAGGTTCTATGAGGAAAGGCTAGACATTTCATGTCTCTCTTGTAAAAAGATCATCATGAGTAAATAAGAATATCTTCCTAGCCACTAAGAAACTACTGGGACATGAAGAGAGTTAATGTTGGGGTTACAAAACAAACTATTAAACTTGAATAGTAAAATCAACTTGATAGAAATCATAAACAAGGCCAAGATAGAAATATTGATCATCATAACTACTTTTCCCTTAATAAGATTTTATGCTATGAAAGTGAACTAAAATTTTTTCCAAGAAAAATAGTAGCTAAGTAACAATAAGGAAAAATCAATTTTAATATAAATTTAAATGTTTTATAGTTCCCAGTTCTACTTTATAATTCCCACATTTCACTTTGATGAAAATTATGCTTTTAAATTGTAGTAAACAATAACAATGCCCCTTTACAGTGCGGTAAATCTTCCATATGTGTGTCAAGTTTAAGAGATAAGCTGAATATTTTTAGTGTGTGCATCAAAATGATTTCATTCCCCTTGAGCTGTGTTTTGAAACTTGTCATGTGCACATGTTCTCAATAATTGTGATGGAGATGGCACAGTGGTGATGAGTAATTGACATGCCATGTATATCTGCTTTAAATAGTATTTCTGTATTGATAGACCATCTCAGATGCCAACAGGGTAGGTTCTCATCAAGGGAAAATAGTAGAGAAAAAGACAACACCATGGCTTAAATATTACTTTCAACAGAAAAATCTTGAAATATTTTGCTTAGCAGAAAATATCTTTAATTCGAGGCCCTCCGATCTCTGGTACATGAGACACATTTACCACCACGAACTGCTCTGCTTTCTGAACTGACAGTTCACAGCTCATGTAATTCACACTCACTGGACCCTTTGACGACTGTCCCTCAAATCCCAAAGTCCCTACTGTCTATTTCCCTTCCCAGGAGGCCTGTGGAATGTTTGATTGCTCCTCTCTCGACTATGCCAGATATCATTATCACTGAATATTTCACAAGCTCCTCATCCCGTTATCCCTGAGAGTACCAACTGTCTCCTATGACAGTGTGTGTTCTGATAATGCTTTCTCTTCAGCGAGGCACGTGCTGTCTGTCCACTGCATCTCCCTTCATTCAAACACCAGAGTGGATTCTCACTGTTCTGACATGATATACAGCCTGTCTCCCTCTCATATGATAGAACATTATCTCCCAATGAAAATAGACTCACTGTCCACATTTCTTAAAACTATGATTAAATAGTTACCCTTAAATAGCCCGGCATGCTCTGAAATATGAAATGCTGTTGTAGTTTTGCAGATAATAAGTCATTTGGAATGAGCTCAGAAATTTGATTGTGTCTGTAGTCAAGTGTTATAAATAAAAATCTGATTCATGCTCCAGCATTATTCAGAAATAAAAGGTGTTCAATTTGGTATTGTGCATGTAGAGCAAATTGATTGTGTTCAGCCCTAGCATTTCAACCACTAAATTATTGTTTATGTTCATCTGTTAGTATCCCGGGTTTGGCTTTTGTGTTTTTGAGACCCCTGCACCAACCTGATATACTTTCAAAGGGTAATGCTTGATAAATTGTATTATTTCTTAATGCTGATATCGCCACTCTGCTTCTCTCTACCAGAGAATCCCTGTCATTTTGTCACAGTGGGTGATGGTGGGTGTAGCAGGAAGTAAGGCATCCACATTCAGAAGTCCACATACCCTATGATTCTGCTACCGGCCATCAGAAGCAAAAATAGAGGATGCACCAAGAAATACTATGGAAAACATCCAGGATCGCCTTGTTATTCAGTTGCAAAGTATTCCAACAATTCACAGAAAATTCAATAAAAATCACATTTGTAACTGACTAGTTTAGCTGAGGTGGGCAAGCAGCACCGCGGGGCTGCACAATAAGTTGGTCAACCACAGAAAGGAGAACACAGGTGACATCCTGCCCCTATGAAGTGAAAATTGACTAGAGCAACATTTGCACAAATAATATTTGATCACAAAATGTTTCCCATCAACTGATTTCATTTGTAAATTAGACGATGTTAAAACAAACAAACAATCAGGAAAGTCACAAGTCTGTGAACAAAACTCTAACCAAGACTTTTGAAAATGGAAAATAGTTCCAGCCAACCCCATATCTCTGAGGTGAGGGTTAGTGAGAACAGGATGTACTGTGGAAGCAGAAAGAAACGAAGAATGAGGCTCTACAAGTGTTTCACAAAGGGAATCGAATATGCAGTTGCTGAATTGGGAGGAACTGGATGTGGCCATGGGCATGTGCCCGGGCGCTGTCTAGTTGACACTCACCAAAGGCAGCAGACCATGCCCTGCCCTAAGCAACTGGAAATCTAGGGAAAGCAAGAACACTAGGAAGCAGGAGGTCAAAAGAATGGGCCAATAGCACCACTCTGTGTGCTGCCAAGACAAACGCTAAAGTGAGAGGCAAAATAGCAAACTGGGCACATTGTCCTTCACAAGCAGGTTCATAAAACTGATGGCAGACCTTAGGTACTGACCAGATTTGGAGAACAAGGCTGGAGAGCCTAGGGCGGGGAACAGCTGTGCCAGTGCACTGTGCCCAGAGTAACAGACTCTCCTGTAAAAGAACAAGCACTGCTTCACATAGCCAAGAATATTCTCAACTCTCTAAGGTAAGTGACAGAAATAGAATAAATAGAATCTGGTTTGTGGAACATGAATTGAACCAGTAAGATTAATAAAACTTAAAAGATGCATACATATGAATAAAAGAATAGAATGGTTTACATAAATAAGGAAAAAGGGTGAGGAGCTCAGAGAAATAAATATATGTATAAGGAAGCCCTCTTTCAGCAACTAACCACCCCCCGACAGATTACCTATTCATAAAAGGAGGAAGAGAGAGAAGCAGTAATGCTTGCACTCCTGTGTCACATGAAAAATGGAAGCAAAGCTCTCTTTGCTTTCCACTATACAGATATGAGACAAAATGCCAAGCGAAGGGGGAATTGTGCTATTGGGACAACCGATGGAAGAAACTCATCTTGTCTTTTTCTCAGGACTTATTGGATCGTGGTTGCAGTGAACAGCAGATCATAACTGTCTATGCAGCAAGGGGAATCCGGCAGTCTGTCATCCAAGCTGAGACATCAGAGATCAGAAGAGGTTCTTAGCAATTGCACAGGAATAAAGTTGGCATCCTAGCAAACTTGAGTGGTGGGTGTCTGCCCTGTGCTCATAGCTTCCAGAGGGCCTGGTGCTGCAGAAGGCCAGGCCAGATTCAAGGGCTCAGCTGAGTCCCAGGTTCCAAGTGTTTCTCCAATTGTCAGGTGTGGATCAGACAAATCTCTGGGTCAGAAATCCAAATAATCATGCATTTAAAATAGGGAAAAGAGGGAAATAACATTAACATTAGGTTAGTGACCTTATTCCTGGGAGCAGGGCCAGGATTGGTCCTGGCCTAAAATTCAAGGAAGTACAAACATTACAAAACAAACAAACAAACAAACAAACAAGAAACAAAACAAAACAAAACAAAAAAAGACACAGGGCTCCAGGATCATCTGTAGTTGGTAGAGTATACCCATGTTTCTGACAGAGAAGCAGTGCCAAGAGTTCAAATCGAGCCATGGTAGCAACTGGGGTAGGAGTGGAGTGGGAGGATGCATGATTCAGAACACCAGGGTAACCAGCGGGGAAGCAGACATACAATTTACTTTGGAGATTATAGGTGAAAACCATGCAGCATAGATGTAGCTAGAAAAGGAGAGACAAAGGAAAAGCAAAATAAAAACTGCCATCATTAACTCAAAGCCAGAAATCTGACATGCTGATAATATCTTTTCATAAAATAATAACCAACCTGCAACATCGGCTCTATGTTAAAGTCTGTGGGCAAGACTAGTATATAAAACTAATAATAATGATGATAATAATAAATAATGATAATGCTCCACAGACACATGAGAAATTTGAGGGTGGAAACTGAACCCTAACAAAAGTAGAGTTCCATCACAGGTGTTAGAATGGGAAGACAGAACAAGACAGAATATATTCTTTTTTGCTTTCCTCCATAAAGAAAAATCAGTGAAGTCTGTGGGAAATTTAAGAGGATGGTGATGGGTGACACAATAACTCATCAGACAATAAAACGGAAAGAGTCCCTGTCACACAGCTACATCAATGTTCTGAGTACAATGGTCCAAAGGAAGGAGGGTGTCCCATTATACTCAAAGACAAAATCGGAAGGTGTGGTAGAAGAGTTCGAGATTTCTTTTCAACTACCAGGCAAAGGAACAGCCCTATGTTTAATGGTTTTATTCCAACACAATAAGGACAGGAAGAGGAAGGGTTAGAGATGTGTATTGGATGATGCTAGGGCTGAAGGAAGCAGGCATTTGTTCTGGGTTGGAAGTGATCATAAATCTAGTGTGTTTCTGGAATTGAGTGTTGCCGTGAGGGAGGGGGAAAGGGGCAAGAGCCACGAGTGATGAAGAAGCAACACATACCCAAGTTGGCACAAAAAAGGGGAAGATCTTTGTGAGTTGTGCGATGCTCTTCTGACCAGTGCTCAGCTGTGACAACTGAGGGTCTTGTAGTCCACTGTAGTCACCGGGCATGCCCATCTATTGGCAGCTGATGATGGTGCCTGTAAACTGTTTTAAGTCGGGAATGTGATGGTTTCGTAGGATCAGGCCAGCCATCAGCTGACAGCTGTCAGGGCTGCTCTTTTGCATTTCATCCTCCTGAGGAGAATGCTGAGAGACATTCAAGACTCGAGGGCATCTTCCCAGGGATTCCACTACAAAGCACAGCTGTAAGAAATGAGATTCTCGTGCTTAGAGGTCTTCAAAGCCCTCTAGTGCAGCCTGCTTGTTGTCTAAAGGAGGACATTAGTCCTCAAGAGACGTGAGCCTAGCAAAGCCCATCTTCTCTCTGGTCTCATGGTTTCTGTTATAAATGGCTCTCTTTCTATATTTAAATTCACATGGGGCAGAAAGCCTTAGCCCAGTACGACCTCAGCCTCATACAGAATAAAATTATTTTACAAAGATATAGTTTACAGATGTTTTTGACAGACAAACCAACCAGTAATTGTCTTCCTGGGGAGATAGAGATTATAATGCTAATAAATACATACAAGGCAGATTTACTCAACACCTGATGCACTTCCTTCATTATACTTTGCTTTTTCCAAATTTACCCAGCACAGATTTCCTTTCCATTTTATTAAGAATGTTCTTGGAAGCTGGGTGTTGGTGGAGTTTGCCTTTAATCCCAGCACTCAGGAGGCAGAGGCAGGAAGATCTCTGTGAGTTCAAAGCCAGCCTGGTCTACAGAACGAGTTCCAGGACATGCTCCAAAGCAATACAGAGAAACCCTGACTCAAAAAAATGAAAGAAAAAAGAAAGAATGTTCTTGGAGTTGGGGAGACTAATCAATAAGTAAAGCATGAGGGCCTGAGTTTGATCCCTAGCAAGCTTACACAGAAAGCCAAGCTTGGTAGTAGGCTTGTGACCCCAATGCTAGGGAGAAACCCACAGACAGATCAGTGGCCTGTTGGCTACCCATTCTAGTCAAATCAGTGAGCCTGCATGCTAGCTAGAGACCTTTTTCTCAAAAAGCAAACAAGCAAAGGTGACTGAATAATGACAACATCAGTTAACCTCTGGCCCCCACAAATGTGTACATATATACACATGTGCATGCTCACATGCATCTAGATACAAAGCAACAGGACCAATACATACACACATATGCACACACATGTAAAAAGAATAGTTTCATCTCAAATAGTATGCACAAACCCATGCGCGTGCTCGCATGTGCGCGCACACACACACACACACACACGGTCCATAAACCAGAATATGAGAGGTCCTACAGCAATTCCAGCTCCAGCAGGTGACCTGTGGTTGACGACACTGGGCTAGATTGCCAAGATGTTCACCACATCGTCACTGATCCATTTTCCACTCCAGCAGTGGCATGCACAGTCATCCACAGTAGAAATCTTTTCTAGAGAGCAGAGGAACATTTTCCATGCAAGACAATGAGAAGTTTCACTGTGTGTGATCCCAGGACCAAGAGGATACGGCAGGAGAATTGCTACAAGTTTAAAGCCAGGTTTGGGACACAGAGAAAGTTCCAAGTTCCAGGCCAATCATGGTTAAAGGAAAAAGGTAAGAAGTTCAAAGCATTGAGAGACCTGAAAACTCACAATGCTTGGATATAATAGCTGTAACCATGAATCTTCTACAAAAGATGTTTTCAGGTTTAATTTTATTTTTAATTGTGTGTGTGTGTGTGTGTGTGTGTGAGAGAGAGAGAGAGAGAGAGAGAGAGAGAGAGAGAGACAGAGAGAGAGACAGAGAGAGAGAAAGAGAGAGAGCATTAAGCACATAAGTACATGTTGGTGCAGGTGCCTGCAGAGTCCAGAAGAGGATGCCCGATCCCCTGGAGCTTGAGGCATAGGTAGGACCCAAACAGGGTCCTCTATAGGTGTAATAAGATGCATCTCTCTACCCTACAGAACATCTATCCAGAATCCACTGAAGGGGACCTTCTTGGGGAATTTTTGTGAGGAACCTTCTGAGAGTATTCCTCTGTGGGAGTCTTCTAAAAAATACTTTCAGAAAGGAACCTTGTAAGGCAAATCTTCTCTGAGAGACATTCTGGGAGGAGACTTCACTGGCGAACCTTCTGAGGAGAACTCTCTACAGAAAGCCTTCAAAGGGAACCTTCAATAAACAGTTAACTATAAACAGAAGACCAATAGCAAAGCATGTGGTAGATATCTGCTAGGTATTTATGGTTAGCAGTCTCTTCTGGTAAAAGCATTGTGATTTCCTTACGAAATGACCCCTGCCTCCTTTAATCTATGTGATTCACATAAAGCTACTTTGATTCCATTCTTCTCTGGATGAGCACTTGATTTAGATATGGCAATTGGAACAATTTATCCCATTAGGTACATCAACTATCTCCAACGTAGACAAGACATCCCAGATTGCCAACAAACTCAACTCCAGGACTAGTGGGTGGAGCTTTTGTACTGACCACAACACTGGTGGAATATTGATCTGGGACTGCTAAGAGCCACCATGTGGAGGCAGCCAGTCTGGGCTTTGAGCCCATGCAATTGACGTAAAGCTGAAAGGCAAAATAATAAATAAATACCAAGTACTCACACATCATATTACTAGAGCCAACCATACTAGGCACAGATCCCCAGAATGTTCCATTACACACCTTGAAAAACACTATCTCTCTTTCTGTTAGTTTAAACTGATTTGAGTTGTGCATCTAGACTGAATAAAGTAGTACAATAAAGAAGTAATTTGAAACTTTAGCATGGAAAATTTCTGGAGTGAGACATTGACACGTACGCAATGAAAATGCAGTATTCTGTCATTAGATCAAAACTTCCAAATAGCTTTTAAATTTTGCTGGTGGAGGACAGAATATGTGATGGCAAATATTAATATTTATTAAATGCCTGCTTGAAGGTATTTAGGAATACTACTTAAACTGTAAATTGATACACAAAGATAATAGGTTCTTCTTATATATAGCTATTATCCTATTGGTAAGAGGGAAGATTTCACAGTGAGTAAAATTTTGTTAATTTTTTTTTAGGTTTTTTGGTCTCTCTCTCTCTCTCTCTCTCTCTCTCTCTCTCTCTCTCTGTGTGTGTGTGTGTGTGTGTGTGTGTGTGTGTGTGTGTGTGTGTAAATGTCCATGTTAATACAGTATGCAAAGGCTAGACGAAAGCATCTAATCACCCAGAGCTGGAGTTACAGGTAGCTGTAAGCTACCTGATATGGGTGCTAGAAACTGAACTTTGGTCCTCTGTCAAAGCAATGTGTGCTCTTAACCTCTGAGCTCTCTCTAAAACCCCATGAGTTTAATTCTATTTGAATGAGTCCACATTCCTGATACAAAGAGTCCCTCTTTAAAAGAATACTCTCTCAACTTGAGATCCAAGTTACCCCTGAGCATAGAAAGAGTGGTGGCTCACCCATGCTTGTGCAGTGGGGTGATGCATTGATTCCTCTAGAAAAGAGTCCCTGTCTTCTATGGATTGAGAACAGGAACTAAAATAGCAAGCTGAAGTGACTTCTGAGCTGGCCACTCTTGAAGGAGTTTGTACCTATGGTGGTCCCTACTGACCCAAGACACCCTCAACTTCTTTGATTGTTTTGGGACCCCTGGTCTGCTTGTGCCACCCACTTTTTCCCAACATTAACAGTCTATGTATAAGTCCCATGTGACAAACACAGCCATTGCTGTGTAAACCCCCATGCACCAACTGCCATCTAGACTTTCAGCCTTACATTGGCATCATGTCTGTGTCCATCCATTAGCAAGGACAGTCTGGAGATGGCACACGGAAGATCTTCATTCTGCACACCACAATGCTACAGTGCTGTAATCAGGCTCTATCATGTAGTAAATGGGACAGTCCTAAAGCTAGCCACCCTGCCACACCCCAAGTGAATAGAAAGGGCATATGCTCCCTCCCCTTTATATTATCAAAACTATCTCCTTCCTGGGCCAAAAGAGGAAGTCGGGACATATGAATCTGACTGTCCTGTATTTTCCTAGTCTTTCTGTGAATACTAAGGCTAGAAAGGGGGCAGAGTTTTCATTTACTTTTACTTTCCCAATGTCCCAATTTCCTAATTCCAGAGAAATTCCTAATAATGGACAGGCTCTCTCTTCTACACTACAGGGAATGCTGTGTTATGTCTTGCCATTGACTAAAAACAGGAAACAAGAATGTGGGAAAATAAATCATGTTCTCAAGGCTATAGCTACCCTACCAAAATGGCTGTCTTCCTACTGAATCTTATTTTGACGGGCTTTTCTTTCTACTTTTAGCTGTGACAAATCCCAGCATCACTTTAGGTAGACAGATGTTGAGGTGGGCCTAGGCACAGATCTCTCTACCTCATGAATCACAAAAGAACACAAATTAATCTTAAAGCCTTCTCTGATCACATCACTATACTTCCCTTGTAAAGATGGCTTTACACATGTGACCTTCCTTCTCTCCATGCTCCAAAGTTTTTTGAAAATTATGAACGGTGACCCTGCAATGTAGACATTACTGCTTTTTCATTAATGAAAAGATGAATCTTGGAAAGATGAGAAATTTCAGCAAAATCATGCTCTCAACCCTGGAGCCAACTCTGGATTTGATTTTGTTTAAATCAAAGGCCACATTTATAATGACTTCGAGTGACTAAAGGCTGATGACTAAATGACCAGACTGATGCTTTTATTGAGTCAAACTTGTGAGTTTTCATAGGAATCTCGCCAAGGTTTGAATTAAATAAGACGAAATATAGCAGGAATGCATTCACAGTAAGGATTCAGACTTAAAAGTAGTCTGTTTATTAATAAGAAGTAATATTCTAGGCTTGAGAGCAATTCCTACGTGGGGAGGAGGATGCACAGTGTGCCTTATGAACTTCAAATTCCAAATAAACTTTCAACCTGATAGTGGTATCAAATGGATGAATGATTAATAAATATTGAAGAAGAAGCCTTCATGAAATAGAGAAAACATGAGTGTTTTTAGGGGTGGCATGTGTAAAGACCCATTCTTAAGAGGAATTAGAACTCAATGAAGAGGGCTGGAGAGATGGCTCAGCCATTAAAGGCCAGGCTCACAACCAAAAATACAAGAACACATTGAAGAGCTGGCTATTTCAGAAAAGCAAATACTTTAGACATGATAAAGAAAAAGTTACATACCAAATATAAAGTGAGTGTCCAAGAAATCAGCATGACTCTCCTGCAAAAACAAGCCAAGCAGAAGCTAAAGGCCATTTGTGTTCATAAATTCCAGAGATCACTACAACTTCATCACTCTGGGAGAGCAAGAGTACTTAGACTAAGGACTTGCAATGTCACTTCTCCACAGCCATTATCTTCTTTCCCTATCCTGCCCTCACAGGGCCTATATGGGCCACAAAAGGGGGGCTCCTTGTCATCTGTGTTTCACTGGGAGTCCACACTTGGCAACACTGTCTAGAGGGAGATGAGCTAGGCCAGAGGGAAGAGACTGATTCCATTGTTTATTCTTCCCACACCCTTTCCTTTTTCCTTAACTGAAACTGTATATATATCTCTATGAGTCAGATGACCCTCACATCCTCTCTCCAGAAGTAGAATTGAGGCCCAGCTTCTCCTTCCCAAAGTCTCAACGAATAGTGTTATTACCTGTGTGGAGCACTGCCCACTCTTTTATAAATGATCCTTTTATTCAAGTATCACTGTGAACATGTCAATCTGACTCAAGTTGTGACTTAAAGAGGCTCCTCATGTTAGAGGACATCCAAATAGCCTACAAACCATCTATAAATAGATGCCCAACAGCATAACCAACCACAGAAATGCCAATGAAGCCAATGGTGCCATATTCTGCATACAATAGACTGACAAGAAATTGAATATTCAATGGTACAACTACTTGGACAAGAATGTAGAATAGTGAGAACTCTAGGAAGATAACAGTGAGAGTGTGAGCAGACACAACCATCTCAGAAGCTAACAGTATTTCCTAGGAATGTTGTACATTTGCATAATAAGATCCAACTACTCTGTTTGCAGAAATAGACAAGAATATACATTCTAGTTATGTTTGGCATAGAAAACAAACTGGAAACAATCTTCACCTCCAATGACAGAAGAACGAATTAATAAGGCAATAAGTCATGGGACATGAACAAGATGCAGCTCTCTCAAGTGATGAAAGACAAGCAAAGAAACTGAAAGTACAGACAGCAACTGAAATTTCAACCATGATATTGAACAAGAAAAACAATTCAGACTCTGCTGTATGGTTCACTCTTATGAAGTCCAAAGACATGACAAACAAAGCAGGCATTGCTTAGGGGATGCACACATGTGGTGAATCCAGAAAGAAAAACAGGAGAGTAACAAAAATTTCAAGATAATCATGCTTCTGACCTACTAAGTGTTGTGGAGATGCACACAGTAACTAAGGAGATTGGAAGTCTTTCTTCTTAAGCTGGGAGGTCTTTGAATTATTGCTTTTTAAAATACACTTTGATTAAAAATTCTCTGATATACATTCATATTTTAACAAAACTATCAAAAAGGAACTAAAACTTGGCCTGCTCTACAGACTATCATGAAATAGGTAACAGAGTTTTAGAAAACAGTGGGTCAAAACTCAAAGGAAAATTGATTACCTGACTTAGAGCCCCAGAACCCACAGAAGGAGAGGGTAGGTTGTCCTCTGACCCCCATGCATGCCATGGCATGCACAGGTCTGCATCAGGCACACACACACACACACACACACACACACACACACACACACACACACACACACACACTTTAATAATAAATAAAATTATTTTTAAATATAAACTAATAGTTTTATTCTGCTTCACAACAAATTGTTGGCACTCATCTGTCACCACGTTTTCTTTGGGATAGAAACCTGGGCGCATCAGAGAGGATTTTGTTGACCATGGAAAGGATTTCTTTGACCAATTTTTAGCAAGCTCTGTCTGTTGCTTTCTGATATTGTTTATTTTCTTTGTGGAATCTGTCTGTTTGTACTGTATCTGTCTGTACTGTATCTCTCTGTTTGACTCTTGTTGTCTGTATGTCTGGATTAGGGGCAGGCCATGTAGGTCTGGTGACCCTGAACCTGTGTTAGGGGGTAATTTTAGAGAGGTTTGAAATGTGAAACCATGGCTGGGAAGAGGAGAGCTGCTCTCCTTGCTGTCAGCACTGTCCAATGGGTGGCCCAGATTAGTAGGATCCAAGGAAAACCAAGTTTGACCTGTTTTCCCCTCTTCCTAAGTGAGCCTGTCTGTCGCCATGGATGATCCTCTGTGGATGTTATACTCCATTTACCTTTCCTAGTGTAGACTAGATACCACCAATTCTCCAGGGCCTTACAAGCCCTTGGCATTAGATTAGGACCACTGAGGCATCCAGTGTCTTAGACCGAGTAGCTACTGGGTTCTCTGATTTTTCGGCATGAAAATGGCCATTGATGGACTACCCATGCCATGTAGTTAACACATACACATTTAAATATATATATTGTGGTGTGTGTGTGTGTGTGTGTGTGTGTGTGTGTGTGTGTGTGTGTGTGTGTGTGTTCCTCTAGATATCCTTGCCTAATACACCCACCAGTGCACTAAAAACTCCATGTCAGCAAGACCCATGGAACAGGATTTTTATCACATGGTCCCAGACTGCCTTCATCTATATGGAGCCACAGGAACAATTCCAGCCAGAAGACAATGAGCAGAACTGGTGGGGTTATTGTTTAATTAGGAAAGGGCCTTGATGTTCTCTATTCCATTCTTCCCTGACTACAGCGAATTTTTGATGCCACTTTCCCAAATCATGCCTACCAGAACATTCCATGAACAAGCATCATCTAACTTCTGCAATGCCATACCACTGTGAGTAGGAGCTCACAGTGCAACATGCTATGGGCTCTCAATTTTCTTCATCAGTGTGAAGAGCTAACCCAGGGTGACTGAGCCCAGACCTCACCAATTCAGCTAGCCTTAGCCACTTTGCTCCAGGGATCTGTCTCTGCCTTTTTGGTGCAGGGATCACACCAGGTGGCCCCAAGCTTGTCTGGTTTACACATGGGTCTTGGCGATCTAGATATGAGCTCTAGTCCTTATGCTTGTCCAGCAAGCACTTTTTATACAGAGTCGTGCCCCAGCAAACACCCATTTGTTAAAAGAAAAAAAAAAGGGGTGGGAAGAATGAAGAACAGGCAGGAGGTATGAGACAAAGAGATAACAAAAGTGGAAGAAAGGAAGGAGGAAGAAAGAAATGGAAAGGAAGGAAGAGAGAGAGAGGGAGAGGGAGAAGGAGAGAGAGAGAGAGAAAAAGAGAGAGAGAGAGAGGAATTAAAAGGGAACAATTTACAACCAAGTAAATCTAATGTTCCAGTAGATGGGTTTTCCCAGTGGCTGCTGGTCCTGTGAGTACTGAGTTGTACCCTGAGTCCTTAGACCTTAAGAGTCCTTCTACCATGTGTTAGGAGGAGACCCTAGAAAAGCCACAGGCCTTTCCAGCTGGCCCTGTCTGTAAAACAGGAGTAATGACATTTGTCTCTTCTACTTGGTGAAGTTTTGGTGATAGTACATGTGAAAAACGTCCCCTTGCTTTACAAACTGTAAGTACCTATACAAATAGAAGGCATCATTGCTGTGTGCTTCCCTTTGGCTTTGCTTTGAGCTAAATTCACAAAATAAGAATATGATAAAACCACTGAGTAGTAAAATAAAATAAAATAAAATAAGTAACTCTACTAACAATGAATCACAGTGGGGCTATTTCTATATGGAAATATGCATTTGGTGTAATCACTACTAGATTAAGACCATATTTTATGTGTTCATTAAGATTAAAATGATAGGTTTTTATTATCTAAAAACTGGCTATAATGTGGACAGAAGAGTAACCTATTGCTCTGAAGGTTAAATAATTTTTCTTGGTGTCCCAACAAGGGTAGTAGAGATATGAATGAGGTGTAAGAACACTGGCTAGTATTAAGTCAACATAGAAGAATGGTGGAAGCCCAGATGAGTGGTCCAGCACCAGTCAGATCATCTCACAGGTCCCCAAAGTATGGGAGAAAATAGATGCTTCAGAATCCAAGAGACAGCTGGGGATGTGGCTCAGGAGATAAGACATTTGCTGTACAAGTGTGAGGTCCATCAAGAGGCCCTGCCTGCTTCAATAAATAAAGTGGAGAGCCATTAGGGAAGGCACCTGGCTCCACATCCAAGTACACACACACACATACACACACACACACACACACACACACACACACACACACACACACACACACACACACACGCAAATGTGTATGCCTCCATGTACACTCCACATGCTTCCAAAGAACAAGAGACACATGCTAACACTATCAAACAGCATTTTTCTAGTTTAAACAAATATAAGGGAAGAATAAGGATGATGCCAATAAATGTGTGAGAGACACAGGTCAGGTTGTTTAAGAAACAATGTTTAAGTTTTGGGGGTGGTGGTAAAAGAAATCACTATGTATCCTGGGCTGTCTTGGAATTTATACCTGTCTCAGGCTGGCCTCAGATCTGTAGTGATCCCTCTGCCTTAGTGGTTGTCTAAAGAATCATGTAAGCCACACCCCTGCAATTAGTCAATGAATTCAGAAACGTTCTTTTATACCTATTCCGTGTCCAGCGTGTTAGCATAATAGTAGAAGGACTAAAGTATCGCTGTTCTGAATGACGCATCCTAAGTTGTAAGGTTATGGGTGTTAAGATAAGTAACTCACACTCCTTTAGTATATTATGTCTACATATTTAAAAACCTGTTTCCTATGTATTTATTCAGAGTGCTCACTGATGAATACATTAGCCACAAATCACATAAATCAACAGAAATCCTGAGTTTACACACACTGTAAACTTCATTGTTCATGCAGTGGGGTAACTAATACGCTCAGTTCCTCGCAGCCATAAGGTACAAACACAGGACCAGCAGGGGCTCTTCTCACAGCACTGTCATACACAAACATGTTTTGCATTCTAGTGTTAGTTGGCCTCTGCTTTGCATTTTATAGCTATCTCCAGTTCTTAACCAAGCTGGGCAGAACTGAAGCTTTAACAAAATACTGTCTTTTACAATCCTGTGTGATAGTCTTGGATGTGAAATAATGGCTCCAGAAGGCCCCTGTGTCAGAGGCATGGTCCAGGGGGAATAAGGGTGACTTCTGTAAGACACAGAGTCCACATCTGTGGCCATAGTGGTTGAGAATGCTCCTTGCGGAAACTCAGCCACCCTTCCTTCCTTCCTTCCTTTCCCTAGTCTTAGGGTAAGCAGCTTTACCCACCACGACCATGATGGGCCATGCCACTACAGGCCTCAAAGCAATGTGCAGCAAACATGGACTGGATCCTCCAAGATGATGAACCTGAAGCAAAACATTTTCTCTTTACAACTTGATTATCTGAGGTGTTTGTTACGGTGATGGAAAGTGAAAACACCTCATTATTAATGTTAGTGTGGGGAAGGGTGGGGTCTGAAGTTTTAATTCGGACTGGCTTTGTAACCAATAACAAAAGAATTGATAGTTTTGACATTTCAATATGGATAACCAGCTTTTCCAGTTTCTGAATTAAACCAGTAAGAGCAAACAACTTAAAAGGGAACGATGACATCCCTGATTGCTACATTTGATCTACTGGTCATAAAGTGGAATCTACATTTATGTGCAAACTCAACTGGAGAATGGAGTTGCACAAGGAAAAGAGCAGTGTTTTACTTAGTGTAAGATCATACCCAGGTAGGGGCTGGAGAGATGGTTCAGAGGTTAAGAGCACTGGCTGCTTTTCCAGAGGTCCTGAGTTCAATTCCCAGCGACCACATAGTGGCTCACAACTATCTATAATGACATCTGGTGTCCTCTTTTGACAAGTGTATACATAATAAATAAATTTTAAAAAACGATCACACACAAGCCTCCTTCCCAAGACACCCAGATACCCAGGTGTTCAGGGCCAAATCTTCCCAGAATCTCATCTCTGGGATCCAGGACTCCTCTTTCATCTTTGTGTGAACCAGAGGTCACATGCTCTTTATGGCTGCCCAGAATTTTTAACCTGAGAAATGACTCCAGCTCTCAGCCCATTTACACACTTCAGGTAGGTCAGAGGTCAGATATGAGCCATGGAAGTTGATCCTAATTCAGATGAATCCCTTTTTCTTCTCTGGGACTATCTGTGAGTCTTTTTCTTCTCTGTGGACTATCAACTCATTGGGAAGTGGTCTCCCCAAATCATGTTAGGACTTGTTCACATCAAAAATATTATATACAAGTTTAGTTTCTATCCAAAGAAAGTAAACCATTGAGTTACTTGAAATTTTACTGAATTGCAATTATTGTGACAATAATTTTCAGATACAATAGCTGTTAATAACATTGTTGTTATATTTACAGAGCTATCTTAGCAGTAATGAAAATACCTTTAAAATCTAGAGTGTAATAAATGAGCTTACTTTTTAAGTTGAGATTATGTGTCTAACCCAGTATGTGTTCCCTTATGCCCTGTAATTTGTTCCTCATGCCATCATCCTGCTTTGGAACAGAGTGGGGTATCTTACTATGACTACTTGGATGGTATGGAATAAGACAATGAAATTCATGAAAATAATAAAGAAGCCCTGACACTCTCCAATACCTTCAGGAATTTCTTTCAGTTTGGAGCTGGCAAGGATTTATATAATTTTCTGTTTTGTTTTGTTTTGTTTTGTATTAAGGATTTTTCCAGTTTCTAAAATAGCACCCTTGAATCTGCACGGTACAACATGATGAGTCCCTTCGGTAATTAACAGGACAATTGAGGCAGTTCATAAAATCAACTGAAGTAGCAAGGCTTCAAGCAGAATGAGATGGTTGTTCACATATCATTTGCTTTGAGATATTAGTGCCAGGGCTAGAGCCCAGCCCTTCAGGCATACTAGGGAACCATTCCACAACTATTGTTCACATGTCTTCAAAACCATTTATAGACTTGTTCATCCAATGTCCCAAGCCATGAAGAGCTGTGCAGAGTGGCTAATGCCTGTAATCTCAACACTTGAGAGGCTGAGGCAGGAGGATTAATGTAAGTTTGATATCAGGATGGGCACAGTAAGTTACCAGCCAGTCCGAGATATGGAGTGAGACCCAGTCAAAACAAACAAATTAACAACAACAATAAAATGAACAGTAACCACAAAGAACAATTTGGTAATGCCATCAACTCTTAACATCTCTAGCCTTAACTTCTATCATCTTAAAACTTGGATGAATGCCTGTCTTATCCTCTTTTGGCTCACAAGAGGCACTCATTGACTGTCTGCTGAGCAGTTGAACCTTCAGTGCCAACTCATTTCATTTCGACAGCCTTGGAAATCTAAGTAAAAGGCTCCAGGAGGCCTTTGACACAATCTAATTCACTCAAGTTAGGAAATCCATTAAGTAGACTGGGCATGGTATGATCATACAGCCTGGGTACTACTAAAGGAAATTTCCGATAAGAACCCTTTGACTAGGTAGGGGCAAGAAGGTGTAAACTGAAAATGATCAAGACCAGATATCGTCTGGATGGTTTGGTAGACAATCTTGGTCCATTCGATGATCACTGGTGAGAGACCCAGTTCCCAGTACAAGGCAAAGGCAGATTATGGGAGCCACTGTAAGTTCTGCAGTTTTCAATTAGTCACAGAGGAAAACAGCTACACACTACACAGTGCTCCAGGGCGTAATGCCCTAGTACCCTGTCTGCCATTTTCACATTACATTAAAAATTATCCTAGGGGCCAGGATGGTGACTTAGTGAGTGGAGTGCAGGAGGACCTGAGTCCCGATCAAGATCTTCAGCACCCATGTTAAAGCAACAACAACAACAACAACAACAACAACAACAACAGATATGGCTACATGGGCATGTAGTCCAAGAGCTAGGTAAGGGAGAGGGACAGAGACAGGAGGATTTAGTGGCTTGACCTCTAGCCAGGCTATGTGAACCAGTGAGCCTCAGGCTTGATGAGAAACCTTGTCTTTAAAAGTAGAAAACAACGGAGGAAGACGTATGATGTTGACATCAAGCCTCCACGTGCTCACACATAGGAGAGAGCCTCCTGCCACACACACACACACACACACACACACACACACACACACACACCTGAGTTTACCACACACCAAAATAAAATTATTCTGATGTTATTTTCTTGCCATATATTCTAGAATTCCCCCTTTGTAAATGTTAATTTTAGTACTCGCCACTTAGACCAATGTTTATATTTCAGTCTGGGCATGGTAGCGCAGGCCTTTAATCTCAGCACTGGGAGGCATAGACAAGCACACCCCTGTGGGTTTCTGGCAAGCCCTGTCTGCATAGCGAGGCCCTGTCCTCTTCCCCTACCCAAGTTTATATTTAAGATCTGTTTGCTTTTCCCCTGAACCAACAAGAAGAGAACAAGTAGGAAGGTAGTCAGCCTTTTGTGATTCCTTATTAGAAATTGCTTGCAGCCCACATCAGCTAAAGGCTTATGCCAGCCACATGAATCTCTGTCAGTCTACATCACATATCATCTAATGCCAGGCCAGTTATTTTACACTTAGGAGGCTGCTCATTTTCTGTATTTCTTCAGTATTTTGTGGGTGTGGTGGGCATTTTTTTTTTTTTACAATTCAGATTTGAACTTGGTAGTATAACTAAGTCAAGCATTAGCAGAAGTTGGTGCATCTGATGCTATGGTGACAGAAATCTGACAAAGGATAGTCACATCACATCACGACCTTACCCATCTGCATCATCTAATGGGACTTTTGTCACAAGCCGTCCTTATTGCATATATTTCCATTGGTTCTGTCATTAAGGGAAGAACTCTAGTAACCTAAGTCACCCCAGGGTCCAGATACCTGCTTGAACCACAGTCACTATGTAGACTATTCAGGGGACGACAGAGAGGCAGCACAGAACAGCCACACCCTTCCTGAGCCTTTGCCTTACTCAGCATCTGGAGGCAAGAGTCCACATGGGATGCCAGAGCTAATGAGTGCTGATGCCAACAGCAATAAAATGAGAAAACCTCATCCTCCCACCAGTGTGGTCTTAACACAAAGGGGCTATATTTTATTCTCCAGAATTCAAAGTTTTGTTTTAAATTCTGCACATCACAGCCATACTAAATATCCCCTTAGACAGGACACAGAGCTGCTGAGTAAGACCCCTGCAAATCTGTGGTGCTTTTTCATAAGACCAACATCCATAATTTATATCTGCATACAATTAGCCTGTTTACATTTATACATTTTCTGCTTCCTTTTATGAGAAATCTTCTGCAGGAAGCTTGGAAATGCATTCAGGATAACCTTTTTAAAATAGACTCCAGGACCAAGCTGTTTATAAAATCCAATACCTAATAAATACTTCATATGAATAAAAAAGGGGTTTCCTTCATCAGAAACGATGTGCTTGAATTTGAGCTAGCCTCAATTACCTCTCGTTTTTAAAATGCATTTGGGGAAAAAGAATTGCTGCTGCACTTCCTCACGGCTGTTCACACACAACTATCGTTATTTTCTTTTGCCCATCATTACAACATTGTAAGGATAATTTTAGGGCCATTCTGGCTGGCCTTGGTTAAATTAACTCCTTGTGTTAACATAATGAAGAAAGAAAAGAAGTCTATTCAGTCCCTCATCAATTCAGTGTTCATGATAACAAGATTCTGGATTTCCTCAATATATTTAGTTCCAAGTAGATTTCACTGTTGGGAATGTGTGCAGCAGCGAGAACCTTATCAGGTTATATAAGTAAGGCAGTTTATATGCAGTGTAGTGCTTGGGTGGAAAAGGGTCTCCAGCCAGTGCAGAGGAGATAGGACAAGCAAGTCCTTCTTGCCATCATGGCATGATCTCTTCTTCTCTGCCCATTGTTAGCTCCTTAAATGAAAGTCACCATTTGAAGCAGGGGTCTGGATTTGCTGCAGCTCTTATACTTGTGTAGGATGGAGGGAGAGGCTAGTGGAGAAAAAGCCTGCTCTAACTATGAGCCTATTAGTTCCAGATCTCACCTGAGCACTGGTGTCCCACAAAAACAAGGTAAGTTCAAGGAATCTTGCACCTTAGTAATACAGAAGTAACTTATATGCAAAGAGTCCCCTTCACCATAGGGGTAACACAGGACTGGCAGATGGCTGTCCCATGCTTAATAGAACAAGGCCACAATTCATTAATGAGCAGCAAATGAGAGTGAGAGGCAGGAGGACAAGTTGAAGGCTTCCCTTGTCTATAGAGTGAGCTGAAGGCCAACCTGGATAGATTAGCAAGACTCCATCTCAAAAATCTAAAGTAACCATCAGGGTCCAGGGTGTAGTACTTCAGAGGCATAGCACTTGTCTAATGTGCGTAAGACTCAACCCCAAGTACTACAAACATAAAATAAAATAAACTCGTACCTGACCTGCTTCCCCACACGGATGAACTAGAGTAGACTGACTTTCTTTCTTCCTCAGGTTCCTGAGCCTTCTGGCTGAGCCAGCACCAAACGCATCCTGAGAACAGAGTAGGCAAAGCTAAATCACCCCCTCACCCAGGCACTGGGCAAGACAACCCATTTTCCTTACTGCTCACTACTCTCTAGCTTGCTAGTCCTCTTTATAGCAGTATCTGTTGCCTAACTCTTGAGACTTGCAGAACTGTCATGGTTCTCCCACTATCGCAGTGTCTCCCTTTCTCCCTGACGTGTCTTGCTATAATTTTAGTGCCTTTTCAGTGACTTGAATATGAAATGCTCCCATTGACAAATGTGTGTGAACATTCGGTCCCCAGCAGGTGTTGCTGTTTTGGAAGGTTGTCCACATTTAGAAGATGGAGACTCATTGGAGGAAGTGGACTGTGGGGGTGAGGCTTGATGTTTTACCGCCCTGATCCACTTCCTGTTTATTCTCTGCTTCCTGTCAACAGTGTGACCCACTGTCCTACCTCTCCTGTGGCCATGCCTTCCCTATAATTATGGATTGTACCTCCTCATACTATAAGTTAGCATAAACCCTTCCTTTCTCCTTTAAAGTGCCTTATTGTCAGGTACTTAAGTCACATCAACTAGTAACATAACTAAACACCCTAGTAATGTCCCCTTAAAGTTCAGAGTTGGTTTTTCATCAGTAAGCACCTCCCTGAAAACTACACTGGGGAATAGGCTAAACAAATAAACAGTTTTCACTAGAGGAACAGCACCAGACTGTAAATAGAGGTGTGTACTTTCTATTACTGTTTGCAGGGTCACTTGGAACATCTTTACAGACAGATGAGAATTCTTGGAACTAAGACTTGGTCCTAGCTTCTAGATGTATTAATCTGAAACCTCAGCTGTAATGACCAAAGCTCTTTCTGTAAAAGACAAGCTCTTCTCAGCCCCCAGGCCATTCTCAAATGGGGCAGAAATCAGACCAGAGGCTATGTGGAGCACGAAATTTGTCTTACCATCTGAGAGCTCAGCATCCCAGAACAGGATAAAACGTGACTTTCTCTTTTAGTGCCTGCATCCCTGCTCCTCCAAATGGTAGTCTGCCATTCAACAGTATTATAGAAATGCAGGTTGAGATAGATGCTATGGCTGATGCCTTGCCATATAGTCAGGTTCATCTTATAGCAACCTCCATAGATGTTAGGCCTACATCATCATCATCATTGTCATCATCATCACCTACTCGATTTTGAGCATAACAGCCAGGCCCATGTTTGCAGCAGTCATCAGTTTACAGCATAGGTATCCCAAACCAGACCTGAGATCCCTGAGAACCCTGAGGTAAATTCATTGCAGCTGATAGCTTGCTCTAGAACCAGAACATTTTCCCCCAACCATTATCCTGGTCTCTGCATTGTTTAAGAACTACATGCTCCAAGCTGGGCGTTGGTAGCGCATGCCTTTAATCCCAGCACTCAGGAGGCAGAGGCAGGTGGATCTCTGTGAATTCGAAGCCAGCCTGGTCTTACAGAGCCAGTTCCAGGACAGGCTCAAAAGCAATACAGAGAAACCCTGTCTTGAAAAATAAAACAAACAAACAAGAACTACATACTCCTTAACAAAACTGCCTGGTGTCTTGCCAGTTCAGCTGCTAAAATCTGGTTACAATTCTAGACAGTCTACATCTAAACAAAACCTAAAGTCTTCTTGAGGAGGAGACGCTCTCTGTACAATACCTTGGTTTATCTCAATTACTGAAGAAGCCAAGAAGAGAAAAAAAGGAATTCTAATAAAATAATCTTTGGGCTGGGGAGATTGGGTGGTTCCATCAGTTCCATGCTTGCCCTGATAGCATGAAGATTTGGTTCTGCCTTTCAGAACCTATGGGCAGAAAAAGTCAAGCATGATAATGAAAACTGGAAATCCCAACAACTCAGAGGCAGAGACAGGTGATCTTGGGGGTCACTGGTCAGCTAGCATAGACTATTTGGTGAGGCCAGGCAAAGACCTTGTCTTTAAAAAAGTATGAGCTGCAAGTGAGGATTGATAACCAAGACTGTCCTTGACTTCCATAGGCACGCAAGCACACATACACATGCATTCATATACATGCATATGACTGCCCACAAACATACACGCATATACAGGAAGAATAGTTAGTGCATGTATGTGAGCTAGGAGAACTTGATGTCAAGAAAATGTGCATTTATAAAATTAAAATCGCTGGAGGGAGCCAGAGTTGGTAGTGTAGGCATCTTTAAGGCATTGGGTTCATACCCAGTCACACAAAACAGCAATAAACAAGAAAAAGAAAACAATCAAAAAGAGAGTCACTAGAAATCTTAACCAGGCACATGTCAAGATTTTGCCATTAAGGTCTTTAAAGCAGACAGAAACTGTGCTAATATGCAGAACAATGGTCAGGCTAGACCAAACACCTGCCCTCATAGAGTTTGGGGAGGGAGGCTTCAGATGAGTATTAAATATGAATCAACAGTTTGCTATGCACATAGATTACAGGGTGACTTGTATGTGGCCATGCAAGGAGCTGTAGTTATTAACATAATGGGCTAGGGAAAACAATTTATCAGTAGGCTTCCAGCTCGAGCTCTTGAGTTTCTTCCTTCCTTGTCATTAAAACCCACAGATCTGTGAGCTCTCTATCTTAACCTAAAAGCTAGAGCTCCTCCTCTTTAATTTTTGGAAGGGGAAACTTATGCCGGTTCTCAATAAGAGACAAGCAAATGGGCGAGCCTACATGAAACACAAGCCCTCATCTTCCACAGTGTCAGAGACAGTGTACAATGCATGTCAGCAAGGAGAGAGGAGAGACCCAATTTCTTGACATGTGTTGGAGAAATTTCCTTCTGGGTGTTGGAAACCCATTTTGAGAATGGCAATGAGGTACATAATTCTTCATAAATAAATACATTGACTATTGATCACCTTTTCCATTGGAAAGAATGGATTAAAAGGACAGGGAATCATTTGCTTTTCAGAATGAAGAATGTGAACCTAAAGGGATCAGAAAGTCTTCACAGTACTACCCCAGAAACCAGGGCTGCTTTTCATCATCAGTGTCTTCATTGTTTGTTGTTGGTGTATGCTTGCCCTGCTGGTTCCCATCAGATGTGAGGCAGCTGCCTCTCATTTTCACAGCTTCCAACATCCACAAATTTTATTTGTTTTGTGATCAGTAATTAAAATGATCACTTCCAGACCACAGGGTACAATGCTGGTTCCAATTGAGTCATGCTATTTTTAGTTCATGAGGACTGAGGTGGTGTGTGTTTGTGTGTGTGTGTGTGTGTGTGTGTGTGTGTGTGTGTGTGTGTGTGTTCATTCATCCACAAGCACTACTACTGTTAGTACACTCACACCTCGAGAGCAGAAGTTAAAGTCCGTAGAGATTAAAGGAACCCACTCCCCCTCTCTCCCCAAATAACAGAAAGAAGACTCAAGATTTTAGAGAGAACAGGAAGAAAACTTACTTGAAATTCTAAAATATTTGCTGCCACCCTGAATTGACCCAAATCGGATATGATGTTAGCATGAGTGGCATCCACCATGCTCCCATAGAAAGATGTCAACAGAATTTTGGGAGTACATAGGAACTTGGGGCATTGAGCCCAGATGTGCTTGGCTGGGTGTCTGTGGATTTTTTTTTTTTTTTAGAAATTTTAATGAATTCTTTAGATTACTCATTGTAAATATTTAACAAGTTGTAGTCAATTTTAATGTGTCTGTCAAAATTTTCCATGATAAGTTCTTTTAAAAAGGTTCATAAGTCATTTCTTAACAGACAAGAAAACTACGATGTATAGTAAAAATGTGGTTTCACAAATATCACTCAGCATGATGCTGTGACACTTTAAGAGCATTCTGAAGTTGGCCCTACTCCCCTGTTGCTTAAAAATACAGTTTCACTCCTCTAGTGAGAATTTCAAAAATAATAAATAAAAAAATGTTCCTAGGAGCATAGATAATGATAAATGGAGAATAATAAAGATAGAAAGATAGATGATAGATAGACAATAGAGATACATACACATATGCATACATAATTGATCTATAAATATAATAGGTAGATTAATATATGATAGCTAGACAGATGGATGACAAATGATTATAGATAGATATGGATGATAAATACATAGATACATAGATGAAAGATAAACAGACAATAGAAGAGGAAGAGTATAGACAGACAAATGACATGAATTTTATGAATTGATAGATAGATAGATGATAGGTGACAGATTCATTCTGTAAGTTCTGCTTCTCTAGGGAATCCTGACAAATACTGAACCCAAATTTGGTTCCCAATTGCAAAACTGGGCAGCTCACAATCACCTGTATCTCCAGTGCTAGGGGTTAGACACTGTCTTCTGATCTCTGCCTGCACACACACACACACACACACACACACACACACACACACACACACACACACACACACACTCCCCCTCCCCCCTCTCTCTCTGTCTCTCTCTCTCTCTCTCTCTCTCTCTCTCTCTCTCTCTCTCTCTCACACACACACACACACACACACACACACACACACACACAGAGAGAGAGACTATGGTTATCTTTGAGACTTCTGTGCTTTGAAGGCTTGCTGTTTGCTTCTTGCTGATGTTACAGGAGTGTAGAATCTTGGACATGGTATACTCTCAAAGCCAAATGACATGCAAATCCAGGGGCAGCTCTGTCATAACTTGTACTTCAAGGGAGTGACAGGATGCACGTGTAGGAGACCATACGTGGATGTCACCTGTTTCAAGATCTTAGGAGTAAAACAGCAGTAAGATGCTCATGGGCCCTAGAGAAAAAGAGCCACTGATACTAATGAATCTAATACTATGACAATGTTAAAGCACATCTTTAAATATGGATTTTCTACTGTCTTCATCCATTTTGTGTTGAAGACTAATCTGCTCTGATCAGATATGTATTGACTTGTGGTTCTAAAAGCTGGGATATCTAAAATCCAAACTCCAGCATCCGGCAAGATTCTTCTTATGCCTCCTCCTAAGGGAGAAAGCCAAAGAAAGGGTAAGAGAGATCAATAGATTGGATCCACAGATCAAACCCTTTAATATCGACCATAACCTATTGGTGACCCAGACATTCCCCACTAAGTCCTAGCTTCCAATGCTGTACCATTAGGATTCCGTTTTTTAAGAGATGCTGTGTGTGTGTGTGTGTGTGTGTGTGTAATGGCAATAACTTCCTAGGATGCCATAAGAATTGTGAGATGTTGTATGCTATTGGCTCTTAATATTAGCCATGAGTATTCAGTGATGCCTACACTACATTCTTGTTTTTACCCTTACTACCTGGGATGAATAGTACCTAGGAGTGGGATGGGTATTCTGCACCCAAACACTAGGCCCAAGGAAGAGTGTATTCACCCAAGAAATAGCATTCCCAAGAGCCCAAGCTGGGGCTGCTATGAGATACAGCCTGTCATCCTGGCAAAGTCCAGGAGCCCCAAACATCCTTTCCCATGTGTTCTTCTTGGTCAAGGAAAATGGATAGTTGTACTCCCTCAGATTCCACAACTATTCCTTATCCCTTCAAGGAAGAGCCTGGGAGGAGCTGGAAGTCAGGGGACCTTGGAGCAAATTTCTCTTTCAGAGATAAATTTTCAAACACCCACTGGAAGCATTTCCCTCCACTGTCTGACTTCATAGTATATGCTTTGATAAAAAAAAATAATCTAGGGGTAACCAGGGTACTGTGGTCTTAGAGGTAAACTGTGTGTTTTATGCATAATCAAGTTAATTTGCCCTAGCCCCCTCAGAGTCCTGCATCAGATATTATGTTCTGAAGGTGTTTGAACACTTGGTGCCCAGTTAGTGTTCTGTTCTGGAAGGTTCTGAGGACCTTTAGGAAGTGAACTGCTGGGGGTCAAGGTCAGTTGTAAGGTGCTTTCCCTGCAAGCACAGGATCTGAATTTGAGCCCCAGAACAAATGTGAAACCAGCTGGGCATTGTGTAATTTACTTACAATTCTAGTTCTGGCAAGGCAGAGGGAGGCTCAGCGACCATATATCTTAGCCTATGTGAAAAGTTCTGGGCCCATTAGAGCTACCCTGTCTCAAAATAAAATGTGGAGGGCACCTGAGAAATACCATACAACTTAAGGTTTGCTTTGACTCTCTCTCACAAGCACACATGAACATATACTCACACATATGCAAACAGACACATATACACACATAGATGGATTTTTTTGGGGGGGAGGGATCACCAGCTCACAAAAAAATGAACAGAGACTTATTAATTATGAAAGCTCAGCCTATAGCTTATGCTCATCCCACTAGCTCTTATAACCTAATTAACCCACCTTTATTCATCTACATGTTACCCAGTGATTAGTGGCTTTTACCTCTCCTCCAAAATGTCTGTTCCCTTTGTGTCCATTGGTGACTCTGCCTTTCTTCTTCCAGAGCTCTCTCTGTCCAGAAGTCCCTGCTATTCCTCCTGCCTAACTATTGGCCATTTAACTTTTTATTAAACCAATCACAGTGACATATCTTCACACAGTGTAAAGGACTATTATACAACACACACACACACACACACACACACACACACAAACACACACACATACACACACACACCTGGCTTTCTGCCACATATTTGCATGCAGCAAAAAGAAAAGTAACTATACATGTATATACATGTACTTTTTAAAAGTACAGTCTCATCTATTTCTTCATTCCACTTTTCAGGGGGAGGTAGAAGGAGAATAATGCAAGATTTATTGTATCCCAGAGTGGTCTCAAATTTACCATGTAGCTGAGGAAGACCTTGATCCTCCTGCCTTAGGTTCCAAAGTGTTGGGATTACTGACCTGTCATCATGCATTATTCTTTTTATTAAAGACTGCATATCTCTTTTTAAATTTCTTGCCTGTTTATTTTGTATTTGTATATGACTGTGGTATGTGTACGTGTGTACGCACGCATGCATGTGTGTGCATGCACAAGCTTAGAAGTGTGCAACATGCGAATATATAGAAGCCAAATAACGGTATCATATGCCCTCTACAACTTGCTGCCTTATTGTTTAGAGGCAGGGTCTCTCACTAAACCTGGAGCACACTTTTTTTTACCCAACTACACTGACAACCAGCAAGCCTCAGCAAGCCTCCTGACTCTGTCCCCTGGGGTCTAGTGTTACAGGTGCATGCAAGACCACCATGTCCAACTTGTTATGTGGATGCTGAATCTGAACTCAGGTCCTCACCCTTCCACAATAGCACTCGACCACTGAGCTGTCTCTCCAACCCTAACATTCTATTCCCTGTCCTAGTTGTGAAAGCAAATAGCCTATTGTGAATGTGTTAGACTCCAGGAACCCGAAAGTTCTGTAAGTCAATGGCTCTCATGCCTGAGACCTCTGATCTGTCAGGGCTAAGACACAGGACTAAAAACATTCGAACAACTTAGGTCTATAGAGCTTGTATTCTAGAATATTTCATCACGAAATACTAGAGATTTTTGATATCTAATTTGCAAATACATCTTATGTGATGCTTAACATGATGGCTGCCATATTATTAATCTACAGATTACCTCTAATAAAGCATAGGTGTCTGAGAATACCATATGTTTAATAAGTATTAATATGTAGAAATAGTAAGAAAATTCGTGTGATATATTACATAAAAATGGCACTTTGACAAAGTAAAATATGAGGCTATTACATGATATAAGATTCTTTTAAATCACATTTGCTTTCCCAACACAAAAAAGCAATATGTACTCAACTTATAAAAGCAGAAAAATCAATGTTAAAGGGTAATTTCCAAAGAGGTAAAGTCAAGGCTCTTGGGTAGATATATAGTGAGCGCTTGTCAGGTATTTTAGTTAGCCTATTAATTAAACCAGAGAACCAGAAAAGGTGTTAGAAGCGGGTCAAGAGAGAAGAGTCAGAAAAGCACAAATTAAGGAAATTGCAATGGACCCACAACTGGTTTTGTCCACAGGAAGGAAGGCCAGCCAGCAAAGCTCCACTGAACTGAATTAATCTGCATGCCTAAAGACAAAAAAATTCATTATTGGGCATCTATACTTCACAGTTATAAAATAAGTCCAGGGCAGTGGATAGCTCACAAAGGTATAAATAATGTATGGATTCCTGCTGCGGCTTTTCTCAGATAACTTTTTGGCTTTTTACCTATTCCCTTACAAAATAAAAAAAAAAAGAGAGAGCAGGAAGACAGAGTACAAGAAGGGAGAATAAGAAAAAAGACTCCAAAAGTCAACTGCAAACTGGCCATGGTGGTATACACCCATAATCCCAACACATGGGAAGCAGAAGCAGATGCATTTCCCCAAGTTGCAGGTCAGCCTGATCTAGGAAATGGATTCCAGATCAGGATGAACTACACTACATAATAACACCCTGATTCAAGACATTAAGCAAACAAAAACTGCACAGATTAAACCTCAGAGAACTTTTTTCTTCCCATAAAGAGATCCCATTAGAATTGAGCTGAATCATCCATGCTTTGTGATTCACATACTCCTTTCTCGACACTTAAAAAGCGCTATGTGAGAACAGTGACCAGTTTCTCATATCAGCACACTGAGTTTATAAAGCAGAAGAAAAATCTGACAACAATTATCTTTGTATCTGTCTGTAATAATCTCCTAGAAAAGGAATTGCCAGATCCAAACCAAGGTCCATTTTAGTGTATTTTGATAGATGTTGATAAGGTGCTGCTACTTCAATTCTTCAGTCTCACCAGCTGTCTAAACTAATATCTGCTTTCCCACACTCTACTGAACATTATTCTTAGCCTTAACTAGTTTGTTGAGGTAACCTGGTGTTTAGTTATCTTCCACCTGTATTTTTAATACAACTGAGGTTACATTTAGTATTATCCAGAATAAACATTTTAGAAAACATCAAAGGAATACAGGTGAAAAGAATACTAGTCAGAATTATTTATCCTCTCTCTCTCTCTTAATAAGTCAGACTGGTCAGGGACTACTGACAAGGAAATGAACAGATAATCCCATGTATGTCAAAAGCAAAGAGCAAAAATGCAGCACCATTACGGCACAGAAATCCAGCTTGAAGAGGTTTTCAAGGAAAAGAAAAATACAGTTTCTGAACTGTGGAAGTAAAAAGTGGTATTGGCATATGATTAGAATTTGGTTAATACTGAAGCAGTAACACTCTGATTTTAGTCAGACAAGGAGCACCTGTGTAGCCAGCTGTACATAAGAGAAAACCATTCATTACTTATTTTTGCCACTAGTGGGTACCATGTCCACTAGTGGGTACCATGTCATTTCAACCTCAGCATATTCACATCTCTTCCTGTTACTGTTCATGGGTGGAATACTTTATTCCCCAGGAGCATTTGGTCCATTTTGTTTACATCTATAAGCTAGAAGACAGTGACTCCAGTTTTTGTGTATATTAAGAAGATCTGAGTCTATTTCAGATTTGCATCTGACTTGCTAGATGAAAGAGAATGCTAAGGAAATAGATTGATATAAGAATGAAGGAACTCTCTAAGCCATGTTTAAAGGAAACACAGTCTCCACAGCCTTAAGGAAAATGAGTCATCCCACCCCCATTATTTCTCACGTGCTGAGTAAGTTAATATACAAACAGAATTCTACAATACTAGGATAAACTTGTTGGGCACCTCTAATTGAGCTAGAATCACACTATTTCCTTCCAGTTTGCTGTAGCAGAAGTCCTAAGACCTGAAGGAGTCTAATTAGGGTTCAGCATGACTGTCCAATAAGCAAGAAGACTGGTAGGGGAGAAACACAGTTAAAATACTGTTTGTCTAGGCTTACATGATCACTAGAAGTCACCTGGTTTAATTTGAAAGGAAAAAGACTTGGGATAAAGAACTGGTCAAAATAAGGCTTCTTAAATTGGTCCATCATGAAAATTACAAGTTTGATTCAGAGGACAATTTGAAAACTTTATGCTGGCAAAGGGAAGTCAAAGAAAAAGCAAAAACGATATGTCAACAAACTTACTGAAGGGAACTGAGACCTCTCATGCCAAACTATTATCATTAACTATATGTTAATAAGGTTTGTTAGCTTAAGGTTCCACTGTTCCATGGGCTTTGTGGATTTCTAAGTTGAGGGATTAGCTCTGGCCTGTGACCCCTAATTGGATACTGTCTAATTATTAATATTCATTTTTCCAGAGGGATTTGTCTCACAGAATTAAAAAAGTTGATGAGTCGGCAGGAGCTACAATTCCCCTCTGACTTAGGAGCAATAAAGCATATATAATTCAAACACGACCCTCACAAACAAACCCGGATCATTATTTGAAAACAACATTTAACATTCCCCTCTCACCTCTAACTTTTCAGACTCTTAAATAATGTTGGAATAAATACTCAGGAAATCCTAATTCTTCTGGCATATGTTCAGCCTACTTTGGATTCTACAATCAATAAATCTATGTCAAAGTTATTTTATGTCACAGCTTGAGTGGTATGAGAAATAGTTGTATTGAAGACAAATTATCTTTCATAACTGAAATATAAATGATTTGTCCTTAGCATTTGACAAAAAAAAATATTCTCTGACCATAAAATAATCAAAAAGCTCTGCAGCTCTGTGGGAATTTCCTCTCGTTTTATCAGACCTGAGAGGAAAAGGAGAAGAAAGAAGAGTATTAGTGGTCTAGAGGGAGATGAGAAAATCAAGGTAGTGAAGATGAATGGTGACAACGTATTAGTGAGGATTTTATCAGGGAAAGCCAATGTTCATGAATTCATGCACCTGTCTATCTCAATGTCCATGGTGTGACACAGTGAAAAAGACGAAAGATGTCTCTGGTGATAGAAACACCATGCTTTGTTTATTTTTGCATTGCTTAAGGAAAGGTCTGTGAGTTTCTTAGATCAGTCACTTGGAGGTAGAGGGAGCCAGCATCAGACATTCCAGCTAACGAAATGAAGAGATGATGAAACTTTACAAATTTCTTTTGAGACTGGTGCTCAAATGATTTAAAGAAAAATGACTTTCCAAAAGTTAGAAACAATCTGATCCTAGTGGGAAAAAGTTGATTTATACACTGTTCATGGGGAAAATATATTGATGAGATTTTCTAGTAGTGTGCATGTTTTCTTTTAATTGACTATTCTTCCTAATTGCTTTAACTTCTAGACATTATCCTTTTTCTACTGGAAACCTTTCAGAGGCCACAGTCAAATGTATTTGCATTCATCTCTCCATTGCATAGCAAGATCTGCCTGTTGTCCATGGAGGACCATGAGCAAGTGGCAAGAAGTGTAGGATTTAGCCTGTGGGATCATGGCTGTCTTGGAAGAAAATGACCTGTAATTGTCCCACATGTTTTAGAGTGGAGTCAGCAGAAAGCTTTCAAAACTATGCTGTAAGACCATATTACCTATGAAGAGTACTAGAAAGTCAACCATGTGTCTTCTGGCATAACCCATACATGAACGGAAATGTGTATCTGTAATTGTGCTTTTTCTGCAACTTGTTCTGGAATCTGGGCCCTTTGTAAAAATGAAGACCTAGCTAATAATAGTCACCCTAGTCAGACATTTCCTCACCAAAAATCTGGATTTGAATGTCATAGAGATAAAGCTAAACTGATTTAAAGTTAACAGCCTCTTTTGTGCCCTTCAGTGGAACCTGGTCCCCAGTCACCTGCTGTAGTTTGGACTCTTGAGCCAAATACATTGAGCTACATCTCAGTGTGGGTGTTCTGCCAAGCTTCACTCCTGGTCTCCAGTCATGTGAGAGACGGGAGTGTCCTATGTACCTGCTGATGACATCTATGAGCAGATTTATACCCACCCAAAGTCTGAACTCATAAGAACAGTGCATAATTCCACTGACATTATGATAGGTAAAATAGCTGTTACCAAAAGACTTAACCTAAAGGATTATAAATGTTGAGTCTGAAATCATGACAACTACAGCTTTTCATTCTCGGTTGTGTGAGAACCATATATGACTTACAGCAGCAAGTAAGACTTCACTGGGCTCCTTAATTTCCCACCCATCTCTACGCCCCTGATGTCCCCTATTGGCCTACTCCCCTACTTTCATGAAAAGTACATACTCTATGTTTATCTCTTCAAAACTAACAAGCCAGGTTTTAGCATGAGTCTTTTCTCTTTAACATTAAACCCTCACTTAAAAGCATTTTACAGAGCTCATGCCATAGAATAAATGTGTGTTGTCACTGTAGTAGTAGGATAGCATTCAATCTTACCTCTGCTCTAATCTAAATCCGTATCCTAGGAGAAGCCTTGGGGAAACATATCAGCAGACTGTGTTGTGGACAACCTCTCCTTGTGATGGTGATAATTTGGCATTCCTGGCAATGCTGACTGAGTAAACAGCTCTTGTGAAGCTACTTTTGGCAGGGCCTGTGTCTTACAGTAGCACAAAGCAAGTACTCAGGAAGTCACTGTGGAGGGAGCAGATGACTCATGTCAAAGACTCTGATTTCACTGATGACTCTCCTGGCCTCTCTAAGGCCTGGGGTTTGATGTCAAAGTCTACTCACACTCTAATGCTGGCCATTGTCCACCCCGGGCACTGAACCCCCTTTCTCACGCTGTGGATAGGATACCTAGGAGCTCTTCTTCTTTTCCTTGTCCATACTCTTTGTCTTCTAGCACCAACTGATCTCTCTGTTCCAGGGTCTTACCATAGCGAGTAGATAAGACCAGAAGGTTAGGAATGCATCTTACTCAAAACTGGGGACTTACACACACACACACACACACACACAGAGAGAGAGAGAGAGAGAGAGAGAGAGAGAGAGAGAGAGAGAGAGAGAGAGCCCTCTATCTAGCTAGATAAAAAAATTAAGTAATTAAGCTAAAGGTATGCTTACAAACACACACTAGAGATGAAGGGGAAGGAACTGTTGAAATACTACCACAGAAGAAGAAGAAAAACTGACTCATGTTCGTTCATGAGCATCCAACAAACTGCAGACCGAAAATGATGCAGTAAATCACAGAATTCCAATGCTTTAAATCATGCACGCACTCATACAAACCAGATGTTTAAAAAAATAAATTTAACCTTATTTCCACTCGTCAATGCTTCCCTCCAGAATAAATTTAGCAATTTAGTCCTTAACACCTTGGCACGGCTTCTATAAAAATATAAGCGATTTTAGTCTCAATTGTCAGATACCAAACACATAAGCTGTATTTTAAATCTCTATATTTTAAACATTAAAGAGTTTCTGGCTCTCACAAATCAAATAGATGGGAAATTATAGCTCAGAGGATGCTATTTTTGAGCCCCCTGGCCATGCTGATGTTGGTTTGGCTACATTTAAGGATCTGATATAAGCATTTTCTAAAATGAAGTATTAGAAAAAATATCCAGAATACTAGAAATCACCTCCAACAACACGACCGACTGAGCATACTAACTTACTTTTGCCCAGTTTACCGCTAAAATTGCAAGCTTTTCTATTTCATTTTTAAAATATGTTTTTAATTATATTTAATTCTGTGTATGTGTCTGTGTATGTGCACATGAGTTCAGGTGCCCATGAGCACCAAAGACCTCTACTCTTGTGGGAGCTAGAGCTGTAGCCATTTGTGAGCCAACTGCCAAGGTACTGGGAACCAAACTAGGGTTCTCTGCAAGAATAGTCCATGACCCTAATCACTTAGCTATCTTTCTAGCCCCTAAGTTTTGTTTTTGATTTTTTAAAAAAATTATGGTTTCATTTTACTGGTGAATTTTCCATCCTTACATTGCTCTGAGCTATTGGAACCAGCCTGGCCTAACATATCATGAAAAGCAATTGTGAGAACTTGAATAGGAGTAAGTTACAGGTGAAGTTCAAACCCATTACAGCTCTGCCTCCTAACAATAATTAATTGAGGCAGTTTAAACTGACATTGACATAGAAAAGGAAATGAATTTTGGAGTATGTTTTAAAAATATAGATTATTGACTCAGCAAACTGTAATGGCCCTTTCATTATCTTCAGGGACCATTGTATGATAATACTTTTGGAGAGTTTGTTAAATGAGGATTATTGACCTGACAGACCACAATACTTCCACAGAGGACATTAGTATCCATCTTCAAGCAAGTATTTATATTATTTAAAACCATTATTGGCATGTGTGCATAAAATTTCTCTCAACTTCAGAGCAGAGGCTGCACAAGAAAGAGGTCCAGTTATAGACAGCTGGGAAGAGTCAAACTTACCCTTCATGACATTCTCATAGCAATGAAAGTATGTGCCATGGTGAGTTTGTTTCTCTTTAAGTTGTATTGAGTGCCTTAACTCCTTTTATATAAATCTTCTTCACTGTAATCAATGTCAAAAATAATGTCGAACAGGTATTTTGAGGGGCAAGAAAATTTAATTGGTTCTCTGCATTAACTTGTTGAATGACCAAGTTGATCATGACAGCAGATCACTTGTACTATCAATTACTGGGAGCTAGAGAAGACTTAAAGTTAAGTTTTAATATTAACTATAGCCATGCCAATGTGGATGAATGTGTTTTTATTTCCTACTTTGTCTGATACAAGTCCACTCACAGGTGCCATGTGAGTCCTACTGTGTAGGAAATTAATCAGGACTTCCTCCTCCTGGCATTTGACAAGCCTGAAGGTGGGTAGCTTGAGACATAGAATATAGAGAAACCTAATCGCCATGTCTCCTCACAAGGATTCCGATATAAAGATCTACAGTAGGATACTAGATTACCAACCATTCATGGGTCATGTTTGTTCCCAACTTTGTCAATATCAGAGATGAATTCTGGTTAAGGGAAAAGGGAAAGGTTATTGTAAGAATGAGAAGGATCTCAGTGTGAATCAAGGACTACTAGAAGGTTTCAAAAGCAAAGCATTCTCCAGCCATGCCCCTCCCCTAGGCACACCAACATCATGGGAATGAATGACCACAGATAACTGGAGAACTTGTTATTCTCTTTGAAGCTTATCACTCTAGAAGAGAGTGTCTGGCTGGATAATTCACATCACATGTCTTAATGTTGGGTGCTTCGTGGTGATGGTAGGGATGTGTGGAAAAGGAACACATGGAAGCTTGTGGGCTTCTGGGGTGGGAGAGAGTTGCTTCAGTTCACCAATATCAAACAGTGGAGACAACTTAAAGTCCCTATTGAAAATTAAGGGGTTCATCATGGTTTGTAATCTATTATTATAATAAACACATGGCCAAAGGAAACTTGGAAATAAAAGGGTTTGTTTCATCTTACAGTTTATAGCTTATCACCCAGTGAAGCCAGGGCAGGAACTCAAGGCAGGAATGTAGAGTCAGGAACTGAAGCAAAAGACCATGGTAGAATGTTGTTTACTGATTTGTTTCCCATGGTTCAGGCAACACTTTCCCCCCTTAAACACAACCCATGACCACCTGCCCAGTGGTGATACTAACTGTAACGGCCTGGGCCCTCTAGAGTCAATCATCAATTTAAGAAAATATTCTATAGTCTTGCCTATGCCCAAACTAATGGAGTCATTTTCTCAAGAGGTTCCTTCTTCCCACAGGACACTAGCTTATGTCGAGTCAAAGGAAAACAAAATCAAGAACAACTAACCAACACACAGTTCTTAGAAATAAGAATAGTTTCTAGATGGCCAGGAATATTCACACACAGCAGACATGAATATTTCTTGAATAAATGAAAAAATCAACAAGCCAGAAAAGAGTTAGTAAATGTTATTCAAATGCAAGTCATATCATGAAAATCATAACCTCACAGATTTTCAAATATTGCTGGCCATTGGAGCAGAGGCCTTCTCAGCTTTTCTGAACCAACTCTTACCATTAAATCCAGTTTTCTAAATCACTTCCATTATGAAATTGGGGAAACAGATTATACATAATATTGATTCCTAAAATTCCTAAAAAATGAGATACATTCATTAGAATGCTAACACATTTATGGGGAAGTCCATACTTTTCATTTAAAATACTGATGTCAGACAAAATGTAAAGATGTGACTTTTCCTTTATAATTGAATAAAGTAATTATATTTTTCTTTTTAAATAATTAGGGTAATTTATCAGTGATGTTCTTATTTAAATTATACCATAAAAATATACTTCTTAAAACCTAAGTTTCTTTATCATTGAAACATCTTGTGTCACTTTTACATCGTAAAGAACATACGCATCATGTAAAAAAAAATGACAATATTTTTCATGTCATTGACCAATAGATGGATGTGTGATATAAAACTGTATGCTATCAGACAACTAACTTACATCAGGAACATATGAGCTACTTATATGTCAATGTATTTGAATAGAAATTCTATTATAGACCAGGTCTACTTACTCAAACACAATGGGAGAAAGTGAGTGGAAGAGAGATTTTAAAAAAAAGAGAAAGAGAAAAAGAGAGAGTATTTTTCCTTATTATGGAAAACTAAAATCAATTAAAAATTAATTAATTGTGCTGAATTCTATAAGGGTAAAACAGTTTGAATGTGTCTTGCAAAGGTCAAGAATCCCCCATGCACATGTCTGGGAGTGCAGCTAAATGAGAGAGGAGGGGATTCAATGTCCTCTCTTATCACAGATGGCTTTCCCTTGTTATGGTGGTCTCTCAGTCTTGGACACCCCACATTTCACAATGACAAGCTGATACAACAACACAAAATAAATAGCCTAAGACAGAAGGATTGAAAGGGGAACAGGTTTTGTGTTAAAGAGCTTAAACTAGGCTGGGGAGATGGTACTCAGCCATGTGGTTGCTGAATTCAGAACCCCAAAATCCATGTAAAAGCTGGAGGTGGCATCGCTCTTCTTTAATCCCAGCAACTCCAACAGCAGAACTGGAGGCAGAGACAGGACAATCTCTGGAAACTCCAGGGTCAGCTACTGTGGTAAGTGCAGCAGCAAACACGTGACCCTGTCTTGAGATTATTCTCTAACCTCCACAAATGTACTGTGGCTTGTGTGCACCCGTAATCTGGAGCATGTGTGCAGACACAAGGGGGTGGGGAGCATAAATCTCATGTCTGGTACCAACTCGGAATCCCAGGAGTCCTGATTATCTCCTCTTGTATATCTTTTGATCTAGAAGTAAACAGGAATGTGTATATAGAAAAATAAAATACCCAAAAGCTGGCAAATCAAAGTCTTTATGACATTGGCAGCTAAGAAATCTTTCTTGTGTTAAATGATATCTGTTTATTTCACACTCCTATGCAGAGGCTTTGATGGTGAACTTGAAGAAAACAATTTACAGTCCAAGCATTTATCCCTCTGGCAGAAGATCTGGGCTGCCTTTCTGCCTAAACTAACAAGCTTTTACAAAAGTACAGAGAAGATAATTCCTGAGAAATTTCACTGAACATTCTGAGCTGTGTACAAAAATGTAGCAACAGCACCAGAAATCTGACAGATCTCTCTGGGTTTTGGAAGATAATAGCAGCTCCTGGTTAAGCTAAAGCATTCTGAATCCTCATTGCTAGGATTCTCATCCACACTGAATAAGTGTGTGCATTTTCAGAGATATTCAGCTCTCCTCACCCCCTCCCCCACCCCTGCAAATAAAACTGTTGGAAAATTGAAAAAGATAGCTTCTTAGTCACAGGTCAAAATTAATTGTTCATCCTACATTGAGGCTAATTTGCATGAATTCCTTTTTATTTGGGGCAAACATGGTTATTATTTATTTCCAAAAAGTACTATGTCCCCTCCTGGATAAATGCATGAAGGCAGGTTCAATCAGAAACTTTAATTTCCAGACTAAGCATCATTTTCATGGATTCATTTCCCCACAACTGAGAAAACAGTTCATATTTTCTGTCAAGGCAGCAAATGTGGATTTTTGATTGGGCATGGAGGAAACGGTTCTGTTTCAAGATCTCATTAAAAGCCACCTGCTGCCTTAATAATGACAGCATAATTAAAACCCGATTCCCAAATTTGGTACAACTTAGACACTGTGGACAGAAAGAGAAAGCTGATTAAAGCCATCTAATTTGAGACTAAGGTAGCAATTTGTAGAAAGTGTGTCCTGAATGTGTTTGACAAATGCAATAGGAAAATGCCGAAGAGAATTTTAATCTGTAAAGGAAAGGAACCCTACAACCCAGCCCATATTCTCCAAGGCCGGTATCGCCCACCACACGTCATCTCCTCCTGATGAATGCTCCCTCTAATAAAAGATGCTTCTTAAATTTTTAATTTCATGCTAACCATTCTAACAATGTTCTAAGAATGTTTTTCTTTTATTTTTGGAAGAACTGAATTGGCCATTTGCAAGATAATCATTTCAATAGCAGAGATTCAGAGTTGTGCACGGGAAGAAATTAGGAATTAAGTAAGGGTATCATGGGAGAATGTGTTGTCGCCGTTCAGCAACCGCAGTAGAGGTTCAGTGAAGGCAACACTCTTTCCCATTAGAGTGTCAGGCCTTATAAATAGTGCAGGAGCAATAATCAATGGATTGTCAAATCCGCTAGTGCGGTATTCATCAAGTGCAAAGCATTGCTGTCAGAGCTGTGTGAAGCAGGAAAGACCTCTCCCAGTAGCCCCGTGGCTTACTCTCCTTATAATATGTGTCCACGTCATTCAGTAGCGCCAGGCATCTATCTGATCCCCTTCATGGTCAGTAACTTCTCCACCTCTCTTGACAACCTCATGGCCCACTCAGATCTGCAATCTGTCACTTTGCTTTGGTTCCTATGTGAATCTCCAGTCCTTTGGACTGAAGAGAGTGGACAATCTCCACCTACCCACCTGCTCACCTCCACCCTCACCCACTCCCCCACACCAGCTCTTCTCACTCTTCTGTGACTTTGCACATGCTATTTCCTCGAAGGCCCCAGGAATTCCGTCCCATCCCCAGAAGGTTGAGAATCCATCTGCTTGGTGCTGGCACAGAAGTCTGCCCATAATCCTCTCACTAAAATAGTATATTAATAATGACAGCTAATGTTCATCAAGAGGGCTTAGTGTGTGCTAACCAGTCCTATAAGTGCTTTGCATTGGGGACATCGAATAGCTCTCCTGACACACTATGAGGTAAAGAAACAGTCTCACTTTAGAAAAGAGGACACCTAAATTGCCCGTGCCTCTGAAGGCAGCCTGGAACACACACCCAATATGTTTGTGAATAAGATGCTTGGGACTCTCCCACGTGACTCTCTTGATCCTCCATAATACTGAAACCCCACAGAGTATCCCTGATACATGTCTCTGTCCTGACAACAGTGGCAGGTCATAGTATGTGCTTAACAAATGTTTCTTAACAGAAAACTATTGTCAGACTTGGGAGAAGGCACGACGCACAGTGGTGAGTGAGGCAGTCGCTGTGAATCTAATTCTCAGCACAGCTTCCCTTCTCTCCTGCTTAGCATTCTGTGCATATGTTGACAAAATGTGACCCAAACCACGTCCCAGGGAGGAAGATGCCAAATCGACTTGCCGCTGTTGTTTCTGGAAGCCTCACATCCCTTTGATAAGCTGTAGTCATTTTTCAGGTAACTGATGTCAGATGGGAACAGGCTACAGTAGAGGTGGTCTTGGTAGCTTCAATCACTGTCAGGAGCAAAATCCAGGGCAACTAACAGATATATATCCCTTGTCTTCTACTGGTGCTGCAAAAATTGAGCTCTGAAATGCTTTGACTCGAGGTGAAAGTAGCTGTATATCACAAAAGCAGCCTGGCAAATACCCTTCCACCCAAAGTAAGTAACAATTCTCCATGGGTAAATAGGAGAGAAAACTTATCTTTATTTTATGCTCGTTGGCTACTGGAGTGGGGAGCAAAGCTAGGGGAGCCATTTTATTTATATTTGTGATTGCTCTCCCATCAAGATTCCTTCTTTATCTTGTACCTAGTCCTGTGGTTTCACAAACCATCACTCTGCTCACCTTGGCCAATTCCCAGCTTTAATAAGGTCTATAAGATGGGAGATGACACCCGTGGATGCCCCTGGCCCTGAGCAGATAGTTAATACGTACGGAAAGGAAATGAAGGCACCTGGGACTCTTCCTTCCAGAAATGTCAGTTACTGTGCATGAGACTGAAGAACGGGCCTTGGAAGTCAGCGTGCCTTCAGATAATAATCCGTTTTCTCAACCACTGAGATTTCACCGGGGAAGAAATCAGGCTGACTGTTGATAACCAACCCACAACCTAGATTAAATTTTACAAATTCGTGGGCTCCTATTTGGAGTTTATCCTCAGTAGAGTCCAAAAGTAGACAGAGCAGCATATTATAAGCACCTATCACAGGCAAGCCCAGGCACCAGGCTATAAGGCGCCTAACTAAGAAGCCCCAGTTGCAGCACCACATCTTATCCTAGGTCAAGGCAAGCATGGCGTTATACCAGGAGTACTGAAAAATCCTTTTCCAATAAGCTAAATTTAATGCAATATTTCTTAAAATATGAAATTGATGCAGAACTCTGTGATGAACAAAATGTCAACATTTTAAATAAAGCCAGGATCAGCCATGAGGCTGTGCCAAGCCATATTGGAGCCTGAGGCAAAAAGGAAAGTAAGGAATACTGATCTGGTTTTTATTTGAAATGCTGAACGTTTGCTCCTGGTGCAAACTGTAACATTAATTTTGGTTTTCCAAAAATTACTTTGAAATATGATTTCTTCTGACTCTGGATGGGTTTTAATGCCCAGAGTTGCCTATCAAGTTTCACCCTTGCCCTGATCTCACCCAGCACACAAGGCTCTTACCATGAGGATGGGGGTACGAGCAAACTCTGGGAGAAAATGTAGTTGCTAAAATTCAGTGTTCTTGCAGAGTTACTCTAAGGATACTAGGCACCTGGTCCACTGGAATTTCAGACTATAGCAACCCAGTGGGTGTCTGGGGTACTAGCCTGTGAGTCTAGTTGTGTCATCTATCTTAAGGCAGTGATTTGAGGGTAGTATAGATGGAGTTTCTGTCCCACCTGGTCCTGTAGCCATTTAGGCCCAAACAAACACATAGAGGCTATATTAATTATAAACTGTTTGGCCAATGGCTCAGGCTTCTTATTGGCTAGCTCTCTCTTAATTAATAATTTCTATTAATCAATCTATGTGTTTTACAGGAGAATGCCCTGGGTTCTATCTTCCCGGTAGCTACATGGCAACTCCTGGTGACTCACCCACTGCCTTTCTTTTCCCAGCATTCTGCTAGTCTGGTAGCCCTGCCTATACTTCCTCTCCGGATACTGGCAAATCAGCATTTTATTCACCAACCAATAAGAGAAACATGTATTCCCAACACTCAGAAGTACCTCCCCCATCAGGGTAGAAGGGAATAAACAGGCTATGATGCAATGAAGGGTAGGTTAATGGAGGGTTAGTGAAAGACAGACTAGTGGGCATCGTCAGAGAGGACACTGAGCAATATGCAGGTGGTGCTTGCTGAGGCTACCTGGAAAGGGAAGGCCAGCTCCCACATACCAGAGTATACAACCCATACCTTAGACAACCTTTTCTCTCTGCTTTCTGATATGCCTTACTCTTTCACTGTTAGGTAGCAGTCTAGGATCAGGTTGCAAAACCCTGGTATAACCTATCAAGGTGTTTTCCTCACATGGAGGGAGCCAATTTGTTTAAGGCATCTATGTTACATGCACTGACATGTTACTCCTTTAGGGAACACGTGTTTCCCTGGGGCTTCCCCCACGCACACTTTAATCCAGAAATGTGATCCCTGGAGTTGGAAATTCCTTAATTGAGCAATCCTGAGAATGGATGATGAGTTTAGTGTGCCCACCACAAGATCCTTCAACATCAACAACATACACAAAAGTCCCATGACTCTGCCCTGTGCTCTAGGGACAATGAACACTTTGGAGCTGGTTCTTCCTAGCAGTATTCTGAATCCATCCATGACACAGTACCACGTTTGTGGGGAGAAAACAAAAGAAATAATCACAGTGTTTTCTATTCATAGGAGGAGCCATTAGGATAGCAGTATGATGAGACAGGTTTAATTGACAATATTGATAATGTAAATACTAAGGGCTGTGGTTTTGAGAGAGCTGAGGAAAATCAATGGTAATGCTGTAAAAGTTCTAAGACTTGGAGCCAAATACTTAAAGCTTTACCAGCTAGTCCCTACAGTCTCCATTCTGTTTTGCTTTGCTGAGACAAAGTGTCATTGGGTAGCCAAGGATAACTGTCCGTTCTCTGTCTCCCAGAGCAGGGATGAGAGACATTTACTGCCACTCCTGCATCTCAAGGGATCCTGATCTTACAAACTTATTTCTTCAAATGTTCAGTAAGATGCTCTTATGTAAGGTCCTCAGTCTGTCCCAGGAGTCACCCATTGCTCTGCTTATGACTTTCCTTCTGCTGTTTTTCGACTAGGGCAATGTCACTCATCTGCTGGGCTCATACCATTAGATGCCTGCTCTGAGAAGCCTTATAGGCCCCTCCCCTCTCATACTTTAGAAGTGATGCTATCCCTTGTGTTCCAGAACATTCTCTTATGATTGTCTTTCAGATCAGAAATACAGCACCCACTGCCTGTTAATTTCCATTTGTTGTTAATGGGACCCCCAGAAGTTTATGATGAGTATCATGGGTGATGTCATCAACTTGACAGAATCTAGAATCACCACTGAGACAAATCTCTGGGCACACTCAGTGGGAATATCCAGTTACTCTCTGGGAATGTCTGTGAGGGATTATCTTCTTCACATTAATTGATGTAGGAAGATTCATTTTGATTTGTGGCCAGAATCATTCTTAGGGCAGTTGAGCTAGTATGTATAAAATGGAGATGTCTGTCTGAGCCCTAATATACATTCCTCTCTTCCCCTCTGCTCCCTGATTGCAGATGAAATGTGACCAACTGCATCTAGCTCCTGCCGTCCTGACTTCCTTGCGATGATAGGTTTGAGCCATAACCCAGAGCAAACCCTTTCTCTTGTAAGTCGCTTCTGTCAGTGTGTTTTTGTACAGCAGGGAAAGAAACAGAGATAGGGGGGTTCTGCTTCAACACATCCAGGATAAACTGAAAATACTACAAGTCAAAATGCATTAAGTAAAATAGTGCCTGGTTTTACTATCACTGGATCTGAGAATCATTTTATATTTGGTGATTTTCATGCACACCATAGAAGCTGTACTTTGAATTTTGGATTTGGCTCTTTCCTGAGGGTAACAGTATGTACAGAGATCCCCTCCCACCATGACACTGGGCACTGAACAGCAGCTTGCCCTTACCTCACACCTCCCAGGAAGCAATCAATACTCTCTCTCATGTGCTATGATCCCTGGGGATCTACAGGGATCTGTGCTAGTAACTCTGTGCCAAAACCTGAGGGTCAAGTCCCATGCATAAAATGGCACGATGTTTGCCTATAAGTCTCTGCATGCATGTTCAGTCATCTCTACATTACTTATGAAGTCTAATACAATGTAAATACCATATACAAGGTTGTTATAAAAGCTCTTATGCTATGTCAAACAAAAAGCTATACGTGTTTTATACATGTGCAACAGTTTGTATTGTTTTCTTTCTTCCTACCCCTCTGTGTTCTCATAATTGTTTCTCTTCTTTCACCTTGTTTTGTCTCTAATACTATAGATCCAAATTTGGCTGAATCCATGGCTGGAAACCACAGTACGAAGGTCCCACTCTGTTTTACTATATTACACATATCTGGAACCCATATTTTTTCACTTACATTGGGCACATTGAGGTGTAGCCCTGTCATAGATTGAAGCATCTGTACGCTCAAGCTATGAACCTCATAGCTTGGTGACAAAGTCCAGTCTTTTGGATCTCCTGAGCATGTGGGAACTGAGACTCACTGCCTTTGCCAGCATCAAGGCAAGACCAGCCCACGTGCTAAACTGGGAAAAGTTCCAAGCAGGAGAGTCACAGTGTGGTTTCTTGTGAGTTTCTTGCTTTCACACCATCATAAACTAAAAATTCTTGGGAGGAATGGGAAGTGGGGAGGCACAACATGAGACTGTGGTTGGTATATAAAAGAAATGAAAAAAAATTAATAAAAAAAAGCCAGGTGGTGGTGGCACATGCCTTTAATCCCAGCACTTGCAGAGGCAGGTGGATCTCTGTGAGTTTGAGACCAGCCTGATCTACAAGAGCTAGTTCCAGGACAGCCTCCAAAACCACAGAGAAGCCCTGTCTCAAAAAACAAACAAAGAAAAAAACAACAAATAAATAAAATAAAAACTAAAAATTCTTATGTCATCATAAGTTGAGGACTGTCAGTTAGCAGAACAATATACTGAATAAAAGCCATTGATTAAACTAAGCTATGGGGTTTCAGAAAAGGAAATTTATGAACTGAATAACTGAAAAAATGGATATTTCCTGTCGAAAGGAGATAGTTCTCCAAGAACCAACATTTCATTTCATAAACCTTAGGCATCCTAGGAAGTGCACCTGTTTGCCCAAGCCCTAGACATTACCAAAACTTTCCATCACACCTTAACTCTGATTAACTAAGATTATCAGACTGCAAGGTCAAGCTCTACCCAACTAAATGGGACTAAGTCAGTATCTCCTTTAGGATAAAAGCTAAGTGAGCTCCCTTCCCTGAATTGTTCTAGTCCCACTTTGGTTGTATAGTGTCCTTTTTTGGGAAAAAAATGCCAGGTTACTTTTGCTTGTTTTGTGTAATTTTGGGGGGTTGACAGCAAATTGTTTTTTGTGTTATTATTATTTGTGTGATACAAGATTATTCATTTCTGACATGTTAAAGAATTAAAAAGATAAAAAGAAGTAAAATTAGTTATATTTTTTTCTTAATCTACAAAAAGCAAGTTAATTTACTGGCATCTACTTTCAGAACATTTGAGTGGGGAAAAAAAATCATGATTGGTTTGGAGTTTCACAAAATCAGATAACTCATCATAAATAGTGTTACTGTCAGAGGCACAAGATAGAATCATAGAAAATGTGTTAATAAATATCCTAAAATTTATTTTCAAACATTCACACACATACACACACACACTCATGAGATAGCTGACAGTAGGAAAACGGGTTGTTAGAAATTAGCATCCCTTTTTAAATATGAATTTCAGTGTGAATATCAAAGTCAAGAATAAAACAAAACACAAGAAAAAGCGGTTTGACTTTTAAAAATAACATTTTAGGTTCTCTCTTTACTTCTTTCTCCCGGGTGTCACAAGCCAAGGGCAAAATGTGTCTCTACTTGAGGTTTTCTGTCATTTGTCACTGTTTTATTACAATCTTAGCATTGTTTAAAACACCAATGTATTTTTTTTCCCTTTTGGCCATGAAAATGGATGTGTAAGTGCAGGAAGCCCATGCATATAATTAGCATAATAATGTCAAATGCTCGCCAAGCATTGGCTCATCTCGACTTCTCTGACCTTCAGCACTTTAGCTGGAGTTAGAACAGCTCTAGGGTTTCAGCCTTAGTATGCAAAGGTGGGTGGGGACGGCATAATTTCTTGAAATCATTGCCCTCAGAGAGTGACAAGGTGTAAATTCCCAAAATGTTTGAAATTTCCATCCACTAGCTGAGTTCTGATGTGTTGCTGAGTGTAGAACAGAACCCTAGTTAAGGATTTATCTCAGGCCCTGAGCCGCAGGCCAATGAACGCTAGAGCTGTGAAGGTGAAAGGCACGGGGTCTCCAGAGCTAAAGGGCCATCCACATCAATTTGGAGGCAGCAAAGTGGCATCAGCAGTGGGAGAGCTATTTACACTCCCTTCCTGCACAAGAATTATGGTGCTGTAACCAGGAAGGAAGCAAGGGGAGTTGAAGGGACTGCGCAGAAATATAATGGTCATTTATGGCTAAAGTACCCCCATAACAGCAGGTTGGTTCCTCGTTCGAATCTGCAGAATGCATGAAGAATTTGCAATGAAACCTACACACACACACACACACACACACACACACACACACACACACACAGAATAGGCCTCCCTGGAGACCTTCTGCAGAATGGCCATCCGTATTAAAGCAAGAAATGGCATTCACTTTCCTTAACCGATGGGATAAAACCGAGGGACCTTCGCCAATTCTGGTCTCACCCCAGAGAGGGCTCAACCCACCACTGATGCCTGAGGACTTACCGTCTCACAAGCAAATCAAGGGACTAGGAAGAGAACGCGAATGGAAATAATTAGACAACATTTGTCATGCAATTCGTGAAAGTGCTGTGTTTTTCAGCAAACGTAAATTATAGTATTGCGTTATCAAGATAATAATTTGTTTTTGTGACAAAAAATATCACACCATTATATGTTGCATTTGTATTATTTTTTAAATTAGGATTTTTAATCATGGAGATAAATTATGTATGTAAGAATCTCACTTTGAAAATTTTATACAACATGTCATCTAAGATCCTATTAAATGTTAGAATCTGTTCCCATCACATCTGTTTTCTGGTATCAGGAATTAACTCTTTACTAGGTGACTGAGAGACCTCCATTAAACATCCCCGTAGCCTGGAATTCCTTTCACCCAAGAATAACCCTGTTGAGGAGTTATAAGAACAAGGAGTCTTCTGGGTGAGCCCATGGAGCTTGGCTTATATTCCTTCCTTCAGGAAGGCTGTTCAAAACGTAGCAGAATCCTCTGTGTCTGCTTCTTCCTCCCTAACAATTCCCTGAAGATTTACAGAAGCCCCAAACTGAAACTGGTCTGAAGTCAATTGACGGCAGAATTGTCATCTAGTACATCTGGGGACACCGAAGTTTTGGGAGATCATCACAACTGGGTCAAATCCCACCAGGTTAAACACCATCCTTGGGTCTTGGTTCCTGGTCTATGAAAGAAGTGCAATACTGACTCCTGGGAAGCATGAGGGTTGAATGAGACAATATTCTACAGTGCCAGTACCAAGCCTGGGGAAGAGCATGTATTGGATGAGTCATTCCTAATACTTTGTTTCAGAGTAATGATTGGCGACCAGCTTTGATCAGAAACTCTTCTTTGGAGTTTCTTTCATTTCCATATGGTCCACATGGGCTTCACGTCTTTACTTGATATTATTTATCAGGAAAGAATGAGTTTAATAAGGTCCACTTTTGGAGCCAACTCAGAAAAGACAATTTGGAAAAGTGTAAGCTCCATGGCCAGTGATGTGTCCCAAGCGATCCTTTCCACCATTAATTAGTTGCAGGCATAGAGACGATGACGAGTCAATCTCATCTCCTCATCTAGTCATAATTTGCTTCTGAAGATGGGGGTTCTGGGTCTTGAAGTCAACAAAGAATGGAACAGAGGAACAGTGATCCTAGAAGGTTAAAAAAGAGGGCAGAGTCTGCCTGGAAGGGCAGAGCAGTAGCAGCATAGCAAACACACACTTGCCCAAGTTCTTACATAGTCTTTGCCAATCCTACCTTTGAAATAAAGTTTTGAAAATGTGTGGTTCCCTTTGAGGAATATAGAAATCTTAATGAGTTGAGCAAATTCTTTTCCAGTTAACAACAACAAAGGAATTTTTCCTTTATCTTATCTTTTCATAATCCCTCATAAATTAGTAAGATTAAGATCAATTGCATTGTTAGAAGTAGTGGGGAGAGAGAAAGAGAGGGGGGAGGGAAAACATGCTTTTCAGATCAAGTATGTGTGTATGGGAGAGGAGCTTAAATCACAAGAGTAGGCATTCAGCAAAGTGTAATTTCAAGAAAAAGTGAATAAGAGGTCAAGGCTGAGAGCAAAATAATCTCATAAATGATTTTCAAACAAGAACAAAAGATGAGATAGTGGTTTCCAATGAAGACTTGGAACAGAATGGTCTGTTTGTCTCTGAGTTTCAGAAGAGAAATCTAAGAGGAGCTTCTCTTTACCACAAGAGAAACTAGGGTTACTGTCCTTTCACCTGCAGAATTTCTGCAATACAAGTTCCATGGAGTTCACTGGACTGGAGAGGTAACCTAGTTGTTGGGGAGTGCTTGCTCACAACCACCTGTAATGCCAGCCTTGGGGAATTTCAGGCTATTCAATGCCCTCTTCTTGTTTTTATGGATACCTGCAGCCATACAGCACACATGCTGCATGCACGTGCACACACACACACACACACACACACACACACACACACACACACACGGGGGGGGGGGCGCGAGATACAGATATAGATATCTTTTAAATGGAGCTAATGTACTTAGAGAAAAGGCTCAAAGGAGGGTGGGTCATCTTTAACCAGGGAATTAAAAGAAGTTATACTCAGACACATGAGTGACAATCCTGATCAGGCTATGCGCAGGGAAGACCCATCCTCTCCCATTTTTGAAAGAACCACTAAGTTCTTCAGCTTTTATGAAGCAGACGTATAATAAAATTGCTTTGCTATTTGTGCACTTAAGTATCTAAATGAGACAAAGACATAAAATAACATTTTAAGACAGACATGATGGTTAAAGCAGGAGAACTGCCTTGAGTTTGAGGCCATCACCTCTATATAGTACATTCTAGCTCAGTCTGGGTTACAGTGTGGGACTGTGTCTCAAACAAGTTGCAAAGAATAAGTAGATAGGTAGATGGATGGATGGATAGATAGCAGACCAAGACAGACAGACAGATAATAGATTTAAAAAGTTAAGCCACCAACATGAAAACAGTGCAAATGAGTAATTGACAGTAGCATGTCAGCAACTGACCTTCCCTGTCCTTCTCTTTGAAAGTCCACAGCAGAGCCACTTGGCCCTCCTCTGACTCCCATGTGGTTGGTTCACTGTCTCATGCTTTCCTTTTCTGTGGTATTCACACAAGTGGAAGCTGGATGCCATGTAGATTTGTACTCTCTTCACATTTTCCAGACATTGGGAAAGTAATCAAAACAATACTGTTCAGAGTCACGAACTATTATATGCATGTTTTGCGGCTACCTTTGAAATCATGTAATTCAGATGCCAGTGTCCATAAACAGCTTTAGTGGACTCAAACTACAGTGTCCTGTCTGGTATGGCTTTTGTACCATGGGAGTAAGATTAAGGAGATATAGTAAAAAACAGACTATAAACCCTGATTATATACAGGTGACTTCTGGCTGAGAAAAAAAAATTACAGTCTTTAGGGTCAGGTCCACACCCTCAGTCCAATCCTCAGAAGGTTAACTAACTTCGTTTTCCCAGTGTGCGAACAAATGAAGGCACTTCCCCCCTACCCCTGCCACTTTGTTATAGATGATGAGTTGATGAGTGGTCTGTTATATGGGTCTGATACCCTACCCCCTCCCTGCCACCACCCAGGGAGACCCTCTCCTTTCACTCCTGAAGGGAAGCATTGCTTGATCTCAAACCCATATTAGAATCACTCCTCCTCTGGGTTCTCAGCACAGCCCCCCCTTTGTAGATACAGTGAGGCAGAAGGACCCTGCATCTATATATCTAAGTTACTTCTGTGTGTTCTTCATAGAGCATTCCTACTGTACTGGTTCCGATTGGAACCACCTGGGAGTGCTTACTAAAACACTAGTATGTCTTCCTTTCTGATGCCAGGTACACAGAGTAAGAGAAACACCATAGAATGGAGAGATCTGTTCCCACTGTGAACACTTTGAGCCATCACCAAATTCTTGCAGTTATTGAGGTCATAAAGAATTCTGAAGACCCCTTTCCCGCTACTGTTCTGCCATGTCCTTCAGCTCTAACCGCTACCCTGCCTCTGCCAAGCTGTTCCCTCTGGGAATAGCATTCCTTGATCCACCTTCCTACAACCCAGCTCTGATCATACCATTTCCCTGATAGCAAACTTTCTAGAACGCTCTATTGTGTCTCAAATTAAATACAAATCCTGAGCTAACCCTGTGTCAAAGGCCTCTAACATTTGGCCAGACTCTTTCAGTCTGCTTTCCTACTGAGCTCTACCCAAACTTGACTGTCATCTTTCCCAGCCATGATGTCCCTTGCCTCCTCATATCTCCCCCTGTCCTAAACTAAACTGCTGTCCTAGAATGTACTTTGTTCCAACATGACCTAGACCTGCCTTTGTTTCAGGATTCTGATTAATGCCAACATGTCAGTGTAGCATCCCTGGGCAATTGGAACCCTAAGTAAATCGTTCTCTTCTTTGCATCCCATGACACCTGGCTCGATTTCTTGCAGGTTTTCTGCTCTTTGTTCTCGGACTATAACTCTGTCTGAATGTTATATGTACAATGGGAACATTCTATTGCAGAGAGACCTCAATCTTATTCCTATTGGTTCTGGGCTGGGTGGCCCTTGACTAGTCATTCAGTTTCTTGCCCCAGTTTCCTTATTTGTAAAATGCCCAACATACCACTTATGGGGGAATTTAATGAGGCAATACCTATAAAGAACTTGGTATAGAATCTACCAAAAAAAGGCGATTTTTGTTTTTTTCTATTTACCTTAAAACGCAGTATGTCTTTACTTCCCAGATAAGAATCAAGCAACTAAGGAAAGACTTGTGTTTTATGAATGAGGAAATTTTCCCTGAAAATGCCTTAAAGTAGATACTCAAAATGAGCAAACAACAAAACACACACACACACACACACACATACACACACACACACACACACACTCAAATTGTCCTCATGAATTAAGATAATGAGCTACTAGACAAACACACATAGACTGTTATACTAATCAAATACACATGAATGCAAGAGAACAGGTTGGCAATTGAATAGCTATGGATTCAGAACATTGGAAATCAGCTGAGAGTATTGTATGGATAAATGAAGGGATGATGATTCCTTCAAATTTCTTGAGCTCATTAATTAACAAAAGAAGATTTGAGGCAGTGAAATAACGAAATATGATACAACCTTGACAAAAAGAAATTGGCCACTAAATTGATCAAAGCACTTCTTCATCAGTAGGAGCCAGAAAAAAGGCAAGTCATATGTTGAGTTTCCAGTGGTCATGTGATACCTCACAGATAAGAACTTCACTCAGACTCAGTGGGGAGCCTTGATGGCCATTGTCCCACAGATGGGAACCTCAATGTTCAGCCTAAGGGGTCCTTGTAGGAGAAACTGTGGCCTCATGGTTCCTTGAGTTATTTACACTCATTGCCAGAAGAAACTGAGGCACATTGAAGAGTTTGACATAGACTTAGAAAGAACCATTTCTGTTGTCTTAAAAATGCATGGAATTATTTCTGTACTTAGGATTATACTTAGCAGCTCTCAGCCTGAAGGGGAGGGCATCTAAGGACTAGTGCATTCATATACTGTAGGAGCAAAACTATAACCCAGAATTCTCAATATGCATTGAGTTGTGTGATGATTTTATCTTTTTTATAGTCAACCTTGTAAATTAAAATTTCACACATTCACGTTTTCTAATATTTAAGTTTACTTTGGAAATTCTTTGATTTGTTTTTAATTAACTGTTTGCCAGCTAGCATTCTTCCCACAGGCTGTTGGCCAGGAAGGTTTAAGGAGCCTTGGGGTGTGTCTCTTGGATCTGTAGAAAAACCAGAAATAGATGTGAATTCCTGAGGGAACTTGTGGTTAATTCACTCTTGGGATTTTCCTCTCAAATAACGGCTTCGTGTATGACTGATAAGAGTAAGGGCTCTTGAAACCAGGGTGGGGGGGTATTTCAGGGGGAGGCTGAAACCTGGTGCAAGAGAAACTCCCAGGACTCTACAAGGATGACCCTAGCTAACACACCTAGCAATAGTGGATACATAGCCTGAACTGGCTGTATCTCCTGTGACCAGGCAAGACTTCAAGTAGAGGGATTGGGAAACCAACCCAACCCTATAACCTTAGACCTACAGTCTGTCCTGACTATGGGGTGTGCTGGGGTCTATAGAGATGGCACAGAAATTGTAGAGTGTCCAACCAGTGACTTATCCAGCAAGAGAACTATGACATGATAGTAAGAATACCCCTGACACTGCTGAAAGTGCCAGGATCCAGAGGCTGGATGGCTCAGTGACCTAGGATAGAACCAAATATGGCTGGAGGAAAAAAAATGTCAATGTAATGATGCCTATCTATATTATGCTATACTCATAGATGGGTGCCTAGACCAATTGTTATCAGAGAGGCTTCATCCACAAACTGATGGAAACAGATGCAGCTAAACATTAGGTACAACTCTGGGATCTAGGAGTTCTTCTGAAGAGTGAGGAAGGATTATAGGAGCCAGAGGGGTCAAGGACCTCATAAGAAAACCAACAGTATCAACTAATCTGGGCTCATAGAAACTCACAGAGACTGAACCAACAAGCAGGGAGCCTGTGTGGAACTGATCTAGGACTCTTACATAGATGTGACAATTGTGTAGCCTGGTGTTCTTGTAGGACTCCTAACAGTGGGGGCAGGGGCTGTCTCTGACTCTTTTGCTGGTTTTGCGACCCTATTCCTCATTGAGTTGTCTGGCCAGCCTTAATACAAGGGTGATCCTTAGTCTTACTGCAACTTGAAATGCCATGTTTTGTTGATATCCATGGGAGGCCTGCCCTTTTCTGAATAGAAAGGAGGAGTGAATTGGGGTTTGGGGACAGAGGGAGGGTGGATGTAAAACAAATACATACAAAAAGATTAAGGACCTCTCTGCTGAGTGCTAAGTGCTAAGCTTTAGAAATAGCATGACTTGGGAGCTAGTTGCCTAGATTATAGAACTGTCTGTCATGACTCTATCTTTAGATCAGAACACAGCTTAGACTCAGTGGGAAGCCTTGGTGGCTGCTGTCCTGCAGATGAGGACCTTCATCCTATTGGGTCTTTTATGAAGCTCTGTGGTGCCATGGGTCCTTGACTTATTTACAGTCAGTCCTTGCCAGAAGAAATTGAGGCACATTAAAGAGCTTGATACAGATTTACAAAGAACCACTATTTCTTGGCCTAAGTTATAAAGCAATGGTCATAGGTGAAGCTCCTTCTGTGGGAAAATGGCATTGCTCTCAGAAACATCCAAAAGCCAAAGCATGTTTGATTAAGAAAACAAGAGAACAAAGTGGGAATAACTGATTCATCTTATCTTCTAGGAAGAGTCAGTGGGTCATGGTATGTACGAATCAAAAATATGCATCCGAAAACCAAGTCTAAGAAATACAATGCACTTGAAAGTCAAGTTCCTAGGTGTGCACTAAACCTGAGAAGTGCTAAGTGTTCAATTTGGAAAGACCACTTGGTTGGTCATCAAAGCCTACAGTGTAGCATCTGATTCAAAGGGGGAAACTAAGGCTAAGAGTGATCATTTGTCCAAGACCACAGAGTTTGTCATTTAAATAAAGTGGCCACCCACTCCTACCTTGCTTGTTGGTGCACATGTAACCATTAGTAAACTCTAAGTGTATGTTTAACTATTAAGTAAAGACCATGTTTCCTTTTTAATTGACTGGGTAAAGGAGAAGGGATTTTTTACTGTGGTCCTAATACAAGTTGTTTATATTCACAGCTTTTTCTCAAGAAATCAAATCTCCAATGTGGAGAACTGTTAGTCGTGAGGACAAAACATTTTGGAAACGCAGCTTGTTTTTGTAGAACAGGAGATGTGATAATTTATTCCGTTGTATCAAAATATAATAACGCTAGAGCCAACTCTGGTATTAAAATCACACTGTACCCAAAGGGGAAAAGAAAGACGAGCTGAGGACTAGTTCAAATTGAATTTCAGCCCCATATTACGGTGCTTAACAAACTCTGAAAGTCATCAAGCACAGGACTTTGATCTTAATCATGCATCCTCATGCCTAAAAATACTCGCTGATGATTCTTAGCATGGCTAGAGATGCCTCTCGAAAAATACTGAAGACGCCTGTTAAGAGTTCACATGTCCTTATCAACGCTTACTCCATTAATAAGTGAGATTCATGGTTGTTGGAAACAGCCGTCTGTGGGATGTAGACTCTGTCCCTTTTTCGTATTAGAGGCCCTGAAATGGTGAACATTTTCTCCTGTATTTAAAAAGCAGAGAGGCAAACGTTTGAAACGAAGCTAAAGCAATCCCCCCTCCATGTTCTATGCAGATAACAATACCTTCATAATTAAAGGACTATTATTACTATTTAATTGTCTGCTTCATTGTTTAATGAATAGGAACTAGTTAATTATGGTGATGGGGAAAGACAAAGGACACTTTTCGAATGGGGGATGAAAAGCTCCAGTTTGCACAATGTGGGCTGCAAACGGCTTTATACACACTACTGAGCTCCAGAGCCTAGATTCACACATCCTTGTCAAATTATGAATCCCTTTCAACATGATTTGAAAATGTGTTCAAGTGGGACTTTTTTTTTCAATTTTTGCATATTTATCACATTTATCTCTTGATAGGTTGGAGGGGGCTGTTTTGGATTTATTCACCAAACAATTCCAAGTTAAGGGTCAGATCATCTTTTCCAACTACTCAAGCAGCCAGGGCAGCTTTGAGGTAACTGTGGTCTAGGGCTTACAGAGTGCCCTCACAGAACATGATGAATGGAAAGCTGACACTCTTGTCCCTGCAGCTGTCTACCCTGGAGCTTACTCACTTGCCTCTGAAGAGGATCTGACCTTGTTGAAAAAATCATTCCTTACGTTCCCTACCATCAATAACATGGCGCTATATTTGTGTGCTTTGATGGCTGTAGATACCATATTGAATAGCACCTTCTCCATAAAGGGCTTTCTTTCTTTTAAATGCTTTCCATTTTGTTCACCTGGCAGCCCATGAAACACACCATTTACCTATTTGGTTAATTTTATAGATTTGGAAACAAAGAGGTTGAACAGCCTGACTTGATCTGTGATGTAGATGCCTCACTGAGACTTCTAGAAAGATAAACAGTTGCATAGAAGAATCATCAGCACATTGATGGTAGATGTTAACACTTTGCAAAAAAAAAAAAAAAGGAAAAAGATCTGGGACTATGGGTATTGGAGTGCCCACTCTGAGCTCAATAATCAACATGAAGAGATCTGTTAAGGGTCATTTTGTACATGAATATGCTGATGTGCTGATTTCCATAGCCAATACTCACTGAGCCCTAATAATTTTCCAAACACTGTACTGAATGCTGTCTTAGATTCTCTTCTTTAACACTCATGGCAACTGTGGGTGCTATTCATCTCCCCAGTTTGCAGATGAGAAACTATCACTTAAGGTGGTCGCTGAGTGTAGGACTTGGAGTCACATACCTCCTAAGCCTAAGAGCTGCCATTTGAACTGACCCTTGAGGTTCAACCCTCCAGAAATTCCAAAAGAGATTGTAATATAATTTTTCCCAGATAAACATTCAACTCCAAGTAGATGTGTCCTAACTGAATCTTTGGTTGACTTTAAAGTCTGTGTTCAGATATACAAGGTCATTTCTGGCTAAGAGATGGGGAGAGCATGCAGTGCTTCTAAAAAATACTCAGTAAGAGAGATGGTGTTTTCATTCTATAAGAGAGAATAAATTCCATGGGAAGGCATTGTGTTTCTCAAGTTCTGTTTGCCTCTGTGACACATTAGCAATGTCACCCATGTATGTAAACACCAAGCCTGCCGCCCTCTGTCCTCTGCCAAGGCTGACACTCCAACACATACCTTCTACTGTTCTCACTCTGGGACTGAAAATAACAGAAATCAGGCTCACCAGATGCATCAAAATCTCCAAAGTGAGTAAATGCCAAAAAAGGTGGGGAGAGGGTTGGAGACGATCCAGCACTGTAGCAAACACTTATTAAGCAGCATTCTTTAATGAGAGTCTTGCATACCCTCGGGGCCACTAATGTGAAGTTCTTCACTTAGAAGCAACATCACATAGTAGAACATATCTGAAAAATCTGGCCACTAATATTGACATCCGAAGGTTTTTCATCTGACATTTTGCTGGAACCAACCCACACTTGGGCTTAATATC